>NC_079493.1:113916707-114153861 GCF_030052815.1 Hevea brasiliensis | reverse complement strand
AACCTCTTCATCCACGACCCCTCCTGCATTCAACACTAAAGCCTTATTCACTTATCTTGAAAGGCTTAGTGATGATATATACTTTGTGGATAGGAAGCTTGACACTGGTCTTGATACCCTCAAGGATCGTCATAATCAACTATTTGACTTTGTCATGGAAACCAGAGATAAGCAGAAAGAACTAAAGGAGATGATGAAGCAACTCATGGTTTTTCTAGGAATGCCACCTCCACCTCCATCACCTCCTCCAAAGACCATCATTTCGACAAAGAATGATGCAACCAAATTTCCTTAGCAACATCGATGGACAAGGGCAAAACAATAGAACTAGATTAGTTTCTGTTTTACTTTTGTTCAAACCTGTAGGACTTTTTCTTTGTAGATATGTTCAAACAATTGTAGTTTATTTTGAATTCTGTTTGTTTGTTTTGAATTAGTTTATTTTGAATTCTGTTTTTCTTAAAGTTCTATTGGATGCCCATTACATTAGTTTTTCATTGATTTTCATTGCCTTTACTGCCCTTTTGTGCATAATTGTCCATACATTGTATATTTTTGCATGCTTCTACTGGTGGTTGCACATTTT
Organism: Hevea brasiliensis; assembly: GCF_030052815.1. Taxonomy (NCBI): domain Eukaryota; kingdom Viridiplantae; phylum Streptophyta; class Magnoliopsida; order Malpighiales; family Euphorbiaceae; genus Hevea; species Hevea brasiliensis. The sequence continues at coordinate 114,153,275 of NC_079493.1, read as the reverse complement.
TCCTTGCTAATCATCATGCAGCAGCTTTTGAATATACTGCACAGGCTGTGAATTCCCTTATGCAAATATTTTGCATAGCCTGTGCAGCCCTTTATGCCACTTATGCAGAACTGCACAGGCTGTCATCCCCTTATGCAAATGTCCTACATAGCCTGTGCAGCCCTTATTGCCACTCATGCAGAACCGCACGGCTTATGCACCCTACTTATGCACATGTTCTGGACAGCACTTTACTCTGCATAACCTGTGCAGCTTCTTATGCATCCCTTTATATCTTGAATTCTCATCCGCTCTATACTGTAACTCTTTCTTTTTGCTCTTAATTTTCACTAATCTGGTTCTTCCTTTGAGTTTTTATACTACACTGCTTGAGACATTGAGGACAATGTCTGATTTTGAGTTTGGGGGTGTGCATTTTGATTTTTGCTTCATTTTTCACATTTTGAGTATAGGAGCATCTCATCCCATTCCATTTACATATATTGTAAATATTTTACATATACATCCTTACATACATATACATAACACATTTACACACACATTACACATTTACATACACATTATACATCACTTAGAAATTGTACACATTGCACACAAATAGACAAATAGACTTCCTCCATTTAGTTAGTGCATTACTCATTTTTAGGAATCATGCATCATGCATTAAAATCTTTTGCCAAATCCCTTGAGTATTGAAAAGTTACCTATGAGAGTGATTTGACTTACCTTTAGTTGGGTTTGTGGATTGAAAGTTTCCTAAGAGGTGCAAGGTTTTAAAATGTCTATCCCTTGCCTATATCTTCTTAGCCAAAAAGCCACCCAACTAGTCCTTTAGAGATTGGAGTGTTTAGAGGGAGTTATTGGATATAAGGTAGTCAAATGATGTCTCACCAATTCTAGAACAAATTTTCTAAACCTTTCAAGGCGAAATACCAGCTTGTACTTGAAAAGAGAGATGATTAGGCATTCTTTGATTTAAACCTTCTCATTTTAAACCCTTTGGCCCTTTTCCTAATTAAAATTGACCCTTGCAAACCCCTTTGAGCCTTTTTATCCCTAATTTTTCTTGAAATCCTTATTGTTACCTAGCCAATGAACCAAACACTCCAACTCTTTTCATGAGGATAATTGAATATTAGGTACACTTTATAAATATATATATATATATATATATATATATATATATATATATATATATATATATATATATATATATATATACAATAAAAGGGAGAAGAAGTGCTTGTCATCTTGTAAAAGTGCTAGTATATATACTTTTCATTATTGTCATTCAATTTGAAAGAAATCCACCCAAAGTATTAAAAGGAATGAGTTTGGGGGTGGCATTTTTAGGGACAATCATCAAAAGAAAATGTAAGATACAAGTTTAAAGTATCAAAATGTCCCTCCATTTTATGTGTTTTGTAAAATATGCTAGCACTTGACAATCCCCATTGTGTATTTCTCTCCCCCATATATATATATATATATATATATATAAAAGAAAAAAATATAATAAAATAAGAAGTGTACCTTATGTTGTCAAGATTGAAGATATTCTCATGCTTTGAATCCTTTTTATCCATCTTTCTTCTTAGCCTCATTTTGAACCCCATGGCCCCATTACATCCCTAAAAAGACCTTTGATCTCTTGATAGTATTTGCTACATTAGTGGAGATAGGAGTAGGGAATTTGCCTATGGGATTGGAAAATTATCCACTCATTCATTTAATTCCATCATTCTATATAGAGACACTTTGACTATTGATTGTCCTAGAGTTCCTTTTGAGCATGACTCTCTCTTTTGATTGGTTGGTGTGGGAATTTTGAATGATAATTGACTTGATGGCTAAGCGGTGAAAGCTTGGATAAGCATTAGATTCTTTGTATTTTGAAGGATGGGTATATGGATTGTTGGTATGGCTGAAGGTGTGTTAAGTTACTTTAATAGGTAATTTTCATAGCTCTTTGGATAAGGCACCCCTAAAAATTTTGCATCACATTTTAAAGTTTGCTTGAGGACAAGCAAAAGCTTAAGTTTGGGGGTATTTGATGCATACATTTTGCATAATCATTTAGGTTTAATTTCATAGCCATTTTATTTGATTATTAGTCACTTTTAGCTAATTTCATTAGTTATTTAGTTAGTTTTTCATAATTGTCAATTTTGGATTAATTTGTAATTTTTACTTTGTTTTGTAGGAAAAATGGTGTTTTTGAAGGACTGAAAAGAAAATTTTCCATTGAGGAGTTACTTCTACAGCCAAAGATGTCAAAAACAAGTTTTCAAGTTGAAATATGCATTGACAAAATTGCGCATAACTTGCCGAATAAGCTATGCAGATCCGCATGAGGGGAAGAAACACTATTCCAACACCTGCCGAATTGTGCATAAGGAGAGTGCATAGCTTATGCAGATTCACGCCTTCCTTATGCAATCTCACGGAAATGTGCATAACCTATGCGCCAAGTCATGCAGTTTCGCATAAGTGAACCAAAAACAGTCGAAAACTGCATAAGGGATCGTGATAACTTATGCAGTCCACTTATGCAGTCCCACAAAGGTTTCATTAATGAGCTGACAGAAGATTCCCTCAGAAAATTCCTCCTAAAACACACCATTTTAGGGCTCCATGTCAGAAAAATGCTATAAATAGCCCCATTTCCCATTTTAGAAAAAAGAAGAAAGCAAGTACAGGAAGAAAAGGAATAGGGGAGGCAGCAGCTGAAGAGTCATAATCATCTCCCACTCCATTTCCAACCAGATTTGGAGATTTCTTTCTTTTCTTATATTTTTCCTACCTTTCTAGTGTTTAATTTCTTGTTTCTTAGCTTAGATCCCTAAAAATTTTGCATCACATATTAAAGTTTGCTTGAGGACAAGCAAAAGCTTAAGTTTGGGGGTATTTGATGCATACATTTTGCATAATCATTTAGGTTTAATTTCATAGCCATTTTATTTGATTATTAGTCACTTTTAGCTAATTTCATTAGTTATTTAGTTAGTTTTTCATAATTGTCAATTTTGGATTAATTTGTAATTTTTACTTTGTTTTGTAGGAAAAATGGTGTTTTTGAAGGACTGAAAAGAAATTTTTCCATTGAGGAGTTACTTTTACAGCCAAAGATGTCAAAAACAAGTTTTCAAGTTGAAATATGCATTGACAAAATTGCGCATAACTTGCCGCATAAGCTATGCAGATCCGCATGAGGGGAAGAAACACTGTTCCAACACCTGCCGAATTGTGCATAAGGAGAGTGCATAGCTTATGCAGATTCACGCCTTCCTTATGCAATCTCACGGAAATGTGCATAACCTATGCGCCAAGTCATGCAGTTTCGCATAAGTGAACCAAAAAATAAAATCGCATAAGGGACTGCATAACTTATGCAGTCCACTTATGCAGTCCCACAAAGGTTTCATTAATGAGCTGACAGAAGATTCCCTCAGAAAATTCCTCCTAAAACACACCATTTTAGGGCTCCATGTCAGAAAAATGCTATAAATAGCCCCATTTCCCATTTTAGAAAAAAGAAGAAAGCAAGTAGAGGAAGAAAAGGAATAGGGGAGGCAGCAGCTGAAGAGTCATAATCATCTCCCACTCCATTTCCAACCAGATTTGGAGATTTCTTTCTTTTCTTATATTTTTCCTACCTTTCTAGTGTTTAATTTCTTGTTTCTTAGCTTAGATCCCTAAAAATTTTGCATCACATATTAAAGTTTGCTTGAGGACAAGCAAAAGCTTAAGTTTGGGGGTATTTGATGCATACATTTTGCATAATCATTTAGGTTTAATTTCATAGCCATTTTATTTGATTATTAGTCACTTTTAGCTAATTTCATTAGTTATTTAGTTAGTTTTTCATAATTGTCAATTTTAGATTAATTTGTAATTTTTACTTTGTTTTGTAGGAAAAATGGTGTTTTTGAAGGACTGAAAAGAAATTTTTCCATTGAGGAGTTACTTTTACAGCCAAAGATGTCAAAAACAAGTTTTCAAGTTGAAATATGCATTGACAAAATTGCGCATAACTTGCCGCATAAGCTATGCAGATCCGCATGAGGGGAAGAAACACTGTTCCAACACCTGCCGAATTGTGCATAAGGAGAGTGCATAGCTTATGCAGATTCACGCCTTCCTTATGCAATCTCACGGAAATGTGCATAACCTATGCGCCAAGTCATGCAGTTTCGCATAAGTGAACCAAAAACAGCCGAAAACTGCATAAGGGACTGCATAACTTATGCAGTCCACTTATGCAGTCCCACAAAGGTTTCATTAATGACCTGACAGAAGATTCCCTCAGAAAATTCCTCCTAAAACACACCATTTTAGGGCTCCATGTCAGAAAAATGCTATAAATAGCCCCATTTCCCATTTTAGAAAAAAGAAGAAAGCAAGTACAGGAAGAAAAGGAATAGGGGAGGCAGCAGCTGAAGAGTCATAATCATCTCCCACTCCATTTCCAACCAGATTTGGAGATTTCTTTCTTTTCTTATATTTTTCCTACCTTTCTAGTGTTTAATTTCTTGTTTCTTAGCTTAGATCCCTAAAAATTTTGCATCACATATTAAAGTTTGCTTGAGGACAAGCAAAAGCTTAAGTTTGGGGGTATTTGATGCATACATTTTGCATAATCATTTAGGTTTAATTTCATAGCCATTTTATTTGATTATTAGTCACTTTTAGCTAATTTCATTAGTTATTTAGTTAGTTTTTCATAATTGTCAATTTTGAATTAATTTGTAATTTTTACTTTGTTTTGTAGGAAAAATGGTGTTTTTGAAGGACTGAAAAGAAATTTTTCCATTGAGGAGTTACTTTTACAGCCAAAGATGTCAAAAACAAGTTTTCAAGTTGAAATATGCATTGACAAAATTGCGCATAACTTGCCGCATAAGCTATGCAGATCCGCATGAGGGGAAGAAACACTGTTCCAACACCTGCCGAATTGTGCATAAGGAGAGTGCATAGCTTATGCAGATTCACGCCTTCCTTATGCAATCTCACGGAAATGTGCATAACCTATGCGCCAAGTCATGCAGTTTCGCATAAGTGAACCAAAAACAGCCGAAAACTGCATAAGGGACTGCATAACTTATGCAGTCCACTTATGCAGTCCCACAAAGGTTTCATTAATGAGCTGACAGAAGATTCCCTCAGAAAATTCCTCCTAAAACACACCATTTTAGGGCTCCATGTCAGAAAAATGCTATAAATAGCCCCATTTCCCATTTTAGAAAAAAGAAGAAAGCAAGTACAGGAAGAAAAGGAATAGGGGAGGCAGCAGCTGAAGAGTCATAATCATCTCCCACTCCATTTCCAACCAGATTTGGAGATTTCTTTCTTTTCTTATATTTTTCCTACCTTTCTAGTGTTTAATTTCTTGTTTCTTAGCTTAGATTAAAGCTTTATTTTCTTATAAACTCAGAATATCTTGTAAACATTATGGATAGTGAGTAGTTTTAATTAGATTCTGGAGTAAGGGACGTAATATTTGAGATATTTTGTGGATTTTGATTGGGTAATCCATATTTTGTGGTCTTAATGAGTTTTATTCATTTCTTGTGTGCTTAATGACATGCTTAGTGTAGGATCCCATTAAGTGATGTTCTTAATCCATGGTTGAGGCACCGAAAGGAGAAGGCCTTGTGATAGATAATCAAGAAATTGGACTTAATTAACTTAGACCTAGAAATAGGTTAAGGATTAAGAGGATTCACATATTAATTAAAGAACCTAATGGGTCTTAATTAACTCTAACTCCACGAAAGTAGGATTAGATTAATTAAGGCACTCTTTGTCTCACTCGAAAGGGTATTCAAAGGATTTAAGAATTAATCTCTTTAAAACCCGTAAGTTCCACAAGATTGGATAACCAATTTAAAATCCCAAAAGCTTGAATATGAAATCCCGAACTCCGGAATCGCCTTTTTATCATTGTTAATTTCTAATCGAATTTAATTACTTGCCATTTTGAATATTGCCATATTTGAATTTTCTTATTTTAATTTGATGCAAATTTAGTTAAATCATTACATAGTTGAATAGATTATTGATTTTGCACATATAGATTTCATACTCCAATACCCATCAATTCATTGCTTTAATTTCAAAAATAGTTCAATTTAGTCAACTTTTTATATCAAAAATTCAATCATTAACACAACTCCTCGTGGGAACGATATCTTTTCTATATTACTTGTACGACCCGTGCACTTGCGGTTGGGCCACATCATGTATCTATTAGTTTATTAACTTGTGAAATTGGTGATGATATTATTCATTACAACTATAAGTGTTAAAAAGCATTTTCTGCAATAAAGAATGTAAAGACTCAATTGCGTAATCAAGTAAAAGTTGAGTTATTAAATGATTATTTGATTACATATATTGAAAGATATTTTTTATAGCGTTAATTATGAAGTGATCAAGCAATGCTTTTAGAAAATAAAAAATCTTCAAAGATAATTGTAATTTGAGATTGTAGCGAGAATTTATTATTTCATGAAATTATTTTTTACATTTTCTTTTTCTTAGTAGATAATTTATTATTATATATAATATATTTTTTAAATTAAATAAAGTATATTTTTTTAACCTTACTTATTCAATTTGTCGCTCATACCGCTAATAGTATGTATAGTGGTATTATGCTTTAAAAAGGAACAAAGGTGAGAATCACATAGCTGCTTGCATACATGCCGATATTATAGCAGCTGATATTCTAGTTTTTTTCAACTTTCAACAAGTGCAGTGTTAGACCAATCCCAGTATCTTCATTAAGAGTAATAAACACTCACCCCCTTTTTTCTTAAGCACTGCTTAATTTATAGCGCTTGCAAACTGTCACAAATTATAACTTGTTATTATCTGTTAAATCTTTAAAATTGCTAAGCAATAAGAAATTACTAGTGACAAGTCAGAAAAATTTTAGACCTATCGCACATGTAGTGCTGCTAATCATATCTCTTGGGAGCTCTTTGCTTAATGGTTATCAAGATTGTTCTTTGATCTAATATAGACAATAGTGATGATAACATTAGAAATTAGTTGTCTAATATAATCATGTCTTAAAGCAATATGTCTAGACTTGTGATTATAAATCTTGCTAAATGCTCTAAATATAGTAGCTTCACTATCATAGTGCAAAGAGATTGACGACATCAATTGTGGTCACAACTTTATACCTAGTGATAAATTATTTAGTCATTCTGCTTATTTACTTACGACTGTTAAAGCATTAAACTCAGATTCCATTATGGAATCAGTAATAAATGTCTGTCTCTTATAAGCCCATGAGACAGCTCATCCACTAAAGTAAATATCCAATTGGATGTAGACTTATTATCATTAACACTGGTATCCAACTAGCATCACTATAACCCTCAAGCATTGAAGGAAATTTATTGTAAAACAAGACAAAAGACTTTGTCCTTTTACGATAACTGATAACTTTTCCAACAGCTCTCTAATGATCAGTGATAGGATTATGAGTATATCTTGAATGTTTACAAATAGCAAAGGCAATATCTGGCCTAGCACAATGAATAGCATACATCAAACTAACAATTGCACTAGCATAGCCTGATTGACTTACAGATCTTCTTGAATTTTCAACTAATTTGTTAAAAACATTAAAAGGAGTATTAGTTTCTTTAATACTCAAATAATTATACTCGGAAAGAATCTTATCAATATAATGAAATTGACTCAAAGCAAAATCTCCACTTTGTTTTTAATTTTGATACCTAAGATAATATTCACTTCTCCCATATCTTTCTATAATCATTCCAAGTCAGTAATTTTGCATTCACAGCAGTCACTTGAAGTTGTTCAGACACTTTTATTGTCATATCTTTGAGTCTAAATATTAAAACAGGCAATTCATCTACTTGATTCATAACAGGTTTATTTTCTGACATTTGAAAAAAAAAATTCATAGAAATCTGTCTATACCTTGTTTTTTAGAAGTATACTTACACTCTAAGGCCTATCCAATTTCTTGTGAAGTTTTGATAGGCCGAAATAAATCATATAGTCTGTCAAAAAGAGAATTCATAATAAATCCTATGCAGCAAACTTCATCTTCTTCACATATCCTATGAGATGCTGTGATTGTTGCAGCCTTATTATTAGATGGTTTAGGAATTTTGAGAAAATTATCACTCAGCAAATATGCAATACCTAATTTTGTAAGCAAAAATAATAATTTGTCCTTCCAGCGAGTGAAATTTATTCTATCAAAATGCTTTAGTTTGAAGACATCAGGATTGACAATCTTGTTGAAAACAAAATAAAAAACACCAGTACCAGAAGCCTCCATTGTTGAATAATTCCCTTAAGATTGTTAGAAAAATAATAACAATAATAACAATAGGCTTCGATTGTGTAGTCGCTCTCCTTAAGAGAATTATGCCCCCCACCATGTTGCTATCAGGTATTTTGAGCAAATTCCTCTAGGATAATAAAGTCAAAACAAAATTTTAAACAACGATTCTAGAATTCTCCCAATAATGAATTAAAGAATAACAATGTTGATTGTAAGTAGAAATGAAGAGAAAAGATAGAAGAGAAAGAGTTAATAGATTTTTGTTGAAACTATTATTTATAAAACTTTTGCACCTCTTCGAACAAATATAACAGTTCACTTTGCATCTATTAGAATAATTAGATCTGTTTACTTTATATCTCTTAAAATAATTATATCTGTTCACTTATATCTTTTAGAATAGAAATAACTGTTGATAATAAATAGTTCGTTTTGATTTCTTTTAATGTACAAACATAACTTTTTTAATATGGGACAACTTTCCTGTCACTAACTATTTCTATCATGCAATCACATGCCAAATTGCATTGTTCTTTGATATTTTTTAAATTTAATCAATTATTAATTAATTTGACATATTAATTATCCATTCTTAATACTACATTTAGCTTTGGATGCTGCGTTGGTGGATGTCTTACAGCTAAACGGAGTGACTTTGCTACTTGTGAATTCTCAATTATCAAGACTGCAATTCTTGCGCATTTCCTTTTGCTGCATGTAAACTAGTTCTTCACAAATAATAATAAGAAAGATTAAAAAAAAAAAAATCACCAATTAAAAAGAAATTCCTATTTCTATATTTCTCCACATCAAACACCCAAGATTATATTTTAAAATTTATTAAATTTCAATAAAATTTTAAATAAAACTAAAAAATTAAAATTATGCTAATCAACCTTAAAAATTCGTAAAAATTAATATATAAGTTACTTGAGAGTAACTCAAGAATTAAAGATGTTCAAAATAATCTAGAAAATCTGAGAAAAAATATTAAAAAATAAAATTTGAGCTTTGAAACCTAGTTTCTCTCTCTATAAGCAAAATTATTTGTTTTCCTTACCTGAATTAAAAAACACATTTAAGCCAAAATAATATAACTTGTAAAGAACATTATAATTTTCTGCACAAATAATTTAATTTTCATTTAGTTTCATTGTTTACCTTCACAACAACCGGTGAACCTTATTGATCTTTGGACTTCGATTATATTTATATATAATGCAAACCATTATGAGTAGGTTGATAAAAAAATAAAATTCAAATTATGCAAACCCAAAAAAATAAAAATAAAATAAAATAATTATGCAAACCATTATTACTTGACTTAGTATATTATGAATTCAAAACACAAATATATGAAACAGTGTTATTAAACCTGGCCTGGAGATTGACCCGACGAAGGTATCGAGTGAATGGGTCAGTGATTTAACCGGTAGATCATTAAAAATTAATTAAATATATAAATTAATTAAAATTAATTAAATATAACACTTATTAATATAAATAAATATAATTAATTAAATTTTAATTATTCAAAATAAAATTTTAACATTTATTAAGTTATATTTAATAAATTTTAATAGTGTTTTTAAATTTTACATAAAAGTATTCAAGTAATATAATGCATCAAAATTTCTATAAATGTATAGTTTTTTTTAATATTTATGAAATATGAAGTATATAATAAAAAATAAATATATTAAAATAAAAACACATAACTACCAAATTAATTCAATTAATTTTGATTTTAAAGACTTTTTTATGAGATTTTAAATTTAATTTTTTATACTAAAATTAAAAAAAAAAAAAGAGAGAGGTTTTATTAAATAATTGAACCACTCATATCAATCGGGTTATATCAGCTTATTGATTCAATAGTTGAGTCCGCCGAATCATGTCAGGTCGCTTCTTTATTTAGTTTAATTATAAATTCAAATTGATTTGAAAGTCAGTTTACCAATTCACTAGTTTAACCGTTCAATTTAGTCCGAGTTTAATAACTATGATGTGAAATCCATGTAGCCCAAGCTTACAATTAAAGACACATTTTGGCTTTCAAAGTTTAGCCAAGGTTTCGAATCCATTTTTAATATTTAGTAATTAAGAGCTAATTCAATCACATATAGATGGCCCTCGAAAACCCCGTTAAATGATAAGCCATATTTGAAATGATAAACATTATATTTGACGTAGTAAACGGATTAAACGTCATATTTTAAAATTGATTACATGACACTCATAATATTCAGGACAGTTGAAACGCTATGTTGTGTTTGAAATGGTAAACGGATTAAATTTAGTGATTTGAGATTATATTAAAATAAAAATATTTTGCATTTTATTTTATAAAATCAATTATTTTAATATAAATTAATTTAAGTAATTTATTAAATTATTATATATAAAGTAATTTAAGTAATTTACTCATCAACAGTCTTCTATATGTAATAACTCAACTTATTCAATAACTGTCACGATTAAAAAATAGTTTTAAATTTATTTATTATTTAAGTGTTAAAAAGACTTGTTTGGTTCCATTATATATGATAGAATTCATTTTATTTGTAAATGGATTTTTTTATTTAGTATATTATATATTAAATGTGAAATTTATTTCGAATGAAATAAATTTTGTATTTAAAATAAATAAAATAATAAATAATAAGAGTATAGTTTTGTTAATTGAAATATATATGATTTGAAATTTGAAATTTATTTGTAAATTTTATAAATTTTGATGAAATTTGATTTAGTTATAATAAATTTTATGAAATTAATTATTAATCATTTTAAATAAATTTTCATTTAAACTAAATATTAAAATTTTATATTTACTAATAAATTTCATAAAATTTAGTGAAATTTATTTATATCAAATACTATCATAATCATAATTAGAAAATTGGTCATTTAAAGCACATGGTTTTAATAATTTTAGTACATAAATAATTATAATATATATATATATATATATATATATATATATATATATATTAAAATTTTTATCTAACAGTTTTTTACTAATGATTTTATAATATTTTAAAAATAAAAGAAAATATTATTTAACAAAAATAATTTAAAAAAATAAAGAAATAAAATAAAAGTACATATTAGAAATATAAAATAAATATATGATGGCAAATATTTTGCTAAGCCATTAACCAGCCCGAGTATTCATGCTCAGATTTTTTTTTTTTATTAAGTCTGTACGAAAATAGACTGATTTCACGTCAATTTCTCTAATAGATTTTCAACGGTAATTATAATATTTTCTCCACTTAAAATATAAAATTATTTCATGTCAATTTCTTTAATAGATTTTCAACAGTAATTATAATAATCGTAAAGCCACTCAATTTGCAATAAACTAATGCAAATTGTTTAATAAGGTAAAGATTATGACAAAAAGGCCACTCAATTTGCAATAAACTAATGCAAATTGTTTAATAAGGTAGAGATTATGACAAAAAGGCCACTCAATTTGCAATTGATTAGTGCTTATCATACGCGCGCGTACTGACAGCTTCATTAAGAGTAATGTATTATCAACTATATGCTCAGTTCATTGAACTTATACTTTGAGAAGCAATCTGTCAAATAGATGTTAAACAAATTTCCAGTCATGTAAAAGGAAATCTTTTCCAAAGTGTTTAATGGTCAGAAACCCAACAGGCTCCGTTATACTCTGAAAATATTTTGCGGGATGAGACAGAAATATTTATATATTTTTTTCAACGTCAAGGTGAATGCCCTTTGCAAGTCCTCCAATGCGTTGTATGAGGTTAAACATTTGTGAATTGTATTGCATCTGTTGTCTTTTATATTCAAGAACTTGAATTGTCAGGAGTTGCCACATTTCTTGTTTTTTTGCTTTTGACATGATCATTCTATTAGATATTCCATCAAACTTCTTCCATATCCTGTAATATATAATGTCTAGCAGTGTGGAGTTTAAGGTGATGAATATGCTGATGCTTCACCGTTGTCCATCGCATATCATGGCCAATATTGGAGGCTTGCTTGTTTCTGGAGGCCTCAAGGCCTCAAGATGATGAATGATTCATCGAGTTACCCTCACGCAGGGCTTAGACTTTGAGGCAACATCCACACTTGATTTCCCACAGAAACTCGTGACTAGCTGCTCTGGCCACTGGTATGATGTTTTTTATCATTTTATTTAGAATTTTAATAGGTAGTGTGTGTGTATATATATATATATATATATATATATATATATAAGGTTTAATAAGAGTTGAATTATAAAAATTTAAAAATATTAAAAAAATAAAAATAATTTAAATTGAACTCAATTCACTTAATGTAAAAATGAAATTTGTTTTATTTTAAAATTTAATTTGTTTGTTTTGATTTAAATACTATCAAGACTGATTTTATCAGTTTGGTTTGATTCTAACGAATCATATATAGTTTAGAAAAGAAATTGATCTACCTTTATAATTTTTGGTTTTATAATTAATTTTTTAAAAAACGTTAAAGCCAACGTAATAATTTAAATAAATAAAAAATTATTATTTCCTTTTTTTCTTTACTTTATTCCCTTTGCTTTCCAAACAAGAGAGAGAAAAAAGTAATTTCATTTCCTATGATTCTCTCCACCCGCCATTTCTCTCCTCTCTCTTTCTTTCTTGGAATAAATTATTAATTTATATCTAAGTCCTTAAAATTTAATAAAACCCTCATATTAATTGTTATTTAAAGTTTGAGTAAAGATTGAATTCGTGAATTTCAATTTTATTAAACAAATTGATCCTTTCTTTCCAATTTATCGTCTTAAAAAACTATTTTATAATGGCAAAATTGCCCTTGTATGAAAGGAATCTTCTTTTACCTCTAAATATTTCACTATTAAAATTAGAATAATTTATAACTAAGTTTATAAGATTTGGTAAAATTCATATATTATTCCTTGTTTAAAATTTAGCTAATAATTGAGTCCTTAAATTTCAATTCTGTTAAATAAATTAGTTCTTCAGTTAAAAAGATAATTAATTTGCCGTTAGTGTATTGACTCTGAAAAGAAAAAAATTATTGATCCTCTTTTTATTATTACGTCAGAAAGTAATTAAAAATGAAAGTTTAAAGTAATACCATTTATAATAAAAAAAAAATTTATTTCATTTTTAAACTAGCATTATTAAGGCCACTGTCTTTCCTCAAAAGCCATAGACTCCACAATGAAGCAAGGAATAAAACGATTCATGCATCGTTATCAAAAAGCCATAGAATCCATTATTATGCAAACTGCAAAGACTTAAAGGGATCAATACCATTATTCTTCATCTTTTTGCCTCTCATTTTTCACTTCACTTTATTTTCTTTCTTCACATTTCAATCGAGAGAGAGAAAAGTAATTTCATTTCCATCATTCTCTCCACTCTCAATTTCTCTCCTCTCCCTTTCTTTCTTATCATTTTTTCAAACAAAGAGTTCATTTTTCATCCCTTAGATTTCTTGTAATAACTTAGCTTCCGTTCATTTTTTTACGCTTCTGTCCAATTCTTCATAAGCTATGGGTAACGTCGTTTCAATTCAATGCGGTGATGCCTTGATCGGTCGTTGCTGGGATTGCGTTGCTGGACAAGCTCTTTATGTATGTCAGCTTGAAGACAATCTTCAAGAACTTGAGACTGCAAGAGATAAATTAAGAGAGCTGAGCAATGATGTGATGCGGAGGGTTAAAAGTGAGGAAACTCCACAAACAGTGCAGCTGGATCGAATTGGAGGATGGCTTTCAAGGGTAGACGCTACCATTACTGAAGTTGATTCTCTCCTCAACAGAGCTACGCTAGAAAGACAGAAATTGTGTCTCGCAGGCTGTTGCTCCAAGAACTGTAAGGCCACCTACATGTTTGGGAAAAGCGTTTCCAGAAGCCTCAAACATGTGGTTGGTTTGATGAGCGAAGGAGATTTTAAGGAAGTGGTTGAGAGGACACTTCCAGAACCAGTGGTAGTAGGAAATGTTAATCCAACATTGGGCACTGAAACTACCTTAGACGAGGCATGGAGCTACATCACGGGAGATGAGGTGAGAATTGTTGGCATATACGGTATGGGGGGAGTCGGTAAAACTACTCTTCTTACTAAAATCAACAACAGATTTGCCACTATATCTAATAATTTTGATGTTGTGATTTGGGCTGTGGTTTCTAAAGATTTGAAACCTGAGAAGATTCAAGAGCAGATTTGGAAAAGAATTGGCTTTTTGGATAAGAAATGGAAAAAGAAAAGCCTCCATGAGAAAGCGGAAGACATATTTCATGTACTGAGTAGAAAGAAATTTGTATTATTATTAGATGACATATGGCGGCGAGTTGACCTTGAAGAGATTGGGGTTCCTCTACCTACTAGACAAAACAGATGCAAGATAGTATTCACAACACGCTCTTGCAGAGTAGGCGGGCAAATGGAAGCTGAAAAGATGATAAAAGTAGAACCTTTGGCTTGGGAAGAAGCTTGGGCGTTGTTTCAGAAGAAGGTTGGGGATATTGATTTTGATATTGTTCCTCTGGCTCAAGATGTTGCTAAAGAGTGTAGTGGGTTGCCAATCGCACTCATTACCATTGGCAGAGCAATGGCCAGTAAAATTACAAAGGAAGAATGGGAGCATGCTCTTGAGGTACTTAGAAGCCCTGCCTCAAGCTTACCAGGCATGGAGGATGAGGTAATTCAAGACATGGAGGTTGAGGTATTTGTAAGATTGAAGTTTAGTTATGACGGTTTGCTTAGTGATAAAGTTAAATTTTGTTTCTTATATTGTTCCTTATTTCCGGAAGACTTTGAAATTGAGAAAGATGACTTGGTACATTATTGGATTTATGAGAATTTTTGTGCTCGCAATGAGGCATATTCTATAATTGGGACTCTTGTTGGGGCATGTTTATTGGAAGAGAAAGGCCGACATGTGAAAATGCATGATGTGATTTGTGATATGGCTCTGTTGATAGCATGTAAATATGAAAAAGAAAAATATAAGTTTTTTGTGGAAGCGGGTGCCCAATTAACTCGAGTACCAGAGGTTGGAAAATGGGAAGTATCAAAGCGGATGTCCTTGATGGCAAACTCCTTCGAGAGAATCCATGAAGTTCCTAGATGTCCTGATCTTTTTACTTTATTTCTCAGCGATAATCGTAATTTGAGTGAGATCAGTGATGGTTTCTTTCAGTTTATGGGTACACTAACCGTTTTAGACCTATCAAGTACTAATATCAAAAAATTGCCGGTAGGAATATCAAAATTGAACTCATTGCAATATCTTAATCTGTCATGGACGTTGATAAGTCAATTGCCAATTGAGTTGAAAATGTTGGTAAATCTGAAATATCTGAACTTGGTGGGTAATTTCGAGCTAAATATGATTCCAAGGGGAGTCATATCCAGTCTATCACCATTGCAAGTTTTGAAAATGTACAACGTTGGTTTTATTTGGGTCGAAAAATTGGAAGATAATATATTGAGGGAAGAGAACATGCTAATAGAGGAGCTACAATGTTTGGAACACTTGAATGAATTGAGCAGTACAATAAGAAGTGTCTCAGATCTCCAGAGTTATGTCAACGCCCACACATTAGTCAACTGTACTCGAGCTCTATGGCTTAATTTGTTTCCAAGTCCACAATCTCTCAACATTTGGTGGTTGGCAAATATGAAGAATCTAGAAGATATTGTTATAATTGGTGGAAGTAATTCAGAAGAGTTGGGAGTCAATGTTGTAATGGAAGAGATAGAAGCACATGATGCAGGTGGAGGCCTAGGCAACTCAATGATCTCAAGGAAGATATACTTTAATAGCCTTCATACATTGACTTTAGGGGGAAGCCTCAGATTGAGGGATCTGACATGGGTTATTCTAGCTCCAAATTTGACGTGTTTGAATGTGCAAGTGAACGAGCATATAGAAGAGATAATAAGTGTTGAAAAGTTAGATGATGTTCAAGTTGGGGATGAAAATTTTAACCCATTTTTTAAACTCCAAGTGCTCAGGTTGCTTTTTTTACCACAACTGAAAAGCATATATCCCAATGCCTTGTCCTTTCCCTCTCTAGAAAAAATCGAAGTAAATGAATGCCCACAGCTTAAGAAGCTGCCATTAAACTCGAGCAGCGCAAATGGAGGCAAAGTTGAGATTAGAGCAGAGGAACAATGGTGGAAAGATGTTGAATGGGAGGATGATTCTACTAAAACTACCTTTCTACCGTGCTTTGTGCATGCTCGCTACCATTGGTAATTGGTTTTCATTTTCAACTTTGTATTATTTCGTATTGACATATTTTGATCATATTATATCTTGCATCAAACGCTTAAAGGCTTTCAAAATTATTGTTGAATGTGATTTCTAATGCAATTTTTTTTTTTTTGGCAGGGGATGAGCTGGCAAACTATGGAATGGTGCTGTGAGAGCAAATGCTGCATTTGGCTTTGGATGCTGTGTTGGTGGATGTGTTACAGCCAAATGGAGTGATTTTGGTACTCAAGTATGAGGACTGCAATTCTTGCGCATTTTCTGTTACTGCATGCGTAGCTTTTTTGCTTTGATTTTATTTTGAGATGTTTTCTTCGAGTTTGTGCCCAGTCAATGCCTTCTACCTGAAATTAAAGTTGAGTTTGCTTAGTATGAGCTCATTTTATGTTTGGTCTGAATTTTGCATATCATTTTAGGGATGGGTCCTTAGATAGATATACACCATGTATATTTGTGCTCTTTATTTTTCTATAATCAAAAGCTTATTCTTCACTTGAAATCTTGAAAATTTACATACAAATCGACATGATTATATTATATTATATTATATTTTTTAGATGCACTGTTTAAACTTGGGATAGCCTTAGCTCAATCTAAAACTCTAAAATTAATAATCACTAATCTGATAAGTCTAGCTATTATTTAAATATAAGATTGGATCTCATATTTATATTTTAAAACTATGAATTTTCTGAATTTAATTGATTGCAAACTTTTTGTGTTTGTATCACGTAATATATGAAAGAATTTTCATTTGTAATTAATATGTAAATATGAATTTTATATATCTAATAATAAATTTATCAATAATTTATTTTATATAATCATACAACCACTAACATTACTGCTTACTATTGATCAAGCTAGCATTTATTTTTAATATCTTGAATAATAATAATAACAATAATAATAATAATAATAATAATAATAATAATTTAGCATGGAATCATTTCAATTCCATCTTTCTATTTCAATCAATAATAGTTCAATTATAATATATAAATAAAAATATTTTTGACTCAAAATAAACTAATTTCCTCTAAAAATACATTTTTAATATAAACTAGTTCTTCACAAATAAAAAAAAATCCATAAAAATTCACCAATTAAAAAGAAATTCCTATTTCTATATTTCTCCGCATCAAACACCTGATATAATATTATATTTAAAAATTCATTAAACTTTAATAAAATTTTAAATAAAACTAAAACTCTAAAATTATGCTAATCAATTTTAAAAATTCATGAAAATTAATATATATAACTTACTGGAGAGTGGGTTGATAACTTCATTATAATTTTCTGAACAGGTAATTTCATTCCCATGAGCACGTTAATAATAATAATAATAATAATAATTTTGGCCTCCAAAGTTTAGCCCAATATTTATTGCACGGTTAAAAAAAGTTTCGAATCAATTTTTAATTTTTCGTAGCTAAGAGCTAATTCGGTCACATACAGATGGCCCTCGGAAACGGCTAATTATTAGGTACAGCAGGAGCACTAAAAAATAGTGCTCTTTCTTTCATAGAAAGTGAGTCTTTCCTATTATATTGGGAGTGGATCTCACATGATTGTGAGAGAAGGTGTATGTACACCGGGTGCACCTAATAATTCCTCCTCGGAAACCTTCGTTAAATGATAAGAGTTTCGGTTACATGAGATTTTGATAAAATATTATTTTGAAATTTTTGAAGTATTTAGAAATTAATTTAAAATCAAATTTTATACATACCAGTGTAATGGTAAGAATGACCTTATTTCAAGCTTTTTGAAGTGGTCATTGGTGAGTATTTTAATCAGTAATTTTTTTTTTGTGTGTTTTTTTATATTGATTTTGTGTTTTTTCAATAATTTTCATATTTGTATCCTTTAGAATATATTTGTTTTGTTCCCAATTTATTTTTGTTGATAGTTCTAAGTTTTGTCATGAAAGATTTATTATCTCCTCTTCTGTGAGGATTTGATATTTGTTTATTTGCGAGAATTTGCTCCAATTTTTCTTTTTTTTATTATTATAGAATTATTAAGCATTTTGTTTTATTATTTTGGTCAGAGTGCAATGATAGTTAGTAAAGATTTCTCTTGTTGAGTATATCAAAATTTGATAATTTTTAGATTATACTTATAAAAACACTGCCGAGTCAAATAATGGTAGATTACCATTGAGTGAAGCATACTTTTCGTCAATTGGCTAACTTAAATACCATGTTAATGCAATTGAATAATTACAATTATCTTTTATGTTAGTTTATCTTAAATTTTCTTATGTAAAATTTGTAACAACCTGATTTTTTTTATATACACATAGAAAATATCTAAAAGTTAGACTATTAATTTATTACTATTTTATTCATGGTATTAAATTAGTATTTTCATAATAGTAATATTTTTACTTTATGAATGTTATTTTTACTGTTATTATTATTACTATTATTATTTTAAATTGTTATTTGTAATATTGTCACTATCAAAAAAATCAATTAAAGTTGTTTAAGATTAAATTAAAATAATAATAATTATAATAATAATTATTATTATATCTAAAGTTTTATTTAATTTAAATATAATAAATGAATTTTGAACCTAATTGTATCTATCTAAAAAAGTTTAGGGACCAATAGGATAATTAAAAGTACAAAAAAAAAAAAAAAACAGATATCAAATCGCAATAGTAGAGCTAGCACACACCCCCTCCCCATCCCTCTTCTCCATTTTTTTCCAGCAACCCACCAACCACCATTGCCAGCACAGGCTTCCAGCTGCTCCAACAGGTCCGATGACCTTCCCTAGCATCCATGAACGCTCACTAGCAGCTCCAACAACCAAGCAAATCGATGTAAGAGAGAGAAGAGAGAGAGGAGAGAGAGAGAGAACTTCCAAGCCATTTTTCAGTTGATTCTGATGGCCAACGCTGGCGATAAAAGCAGCACTTGACTCCCCACGAGCCCAGCTTCATTTTTCGATCATCCTCATTGTCGATAACCACCAGATTCACACAAAACAAGAAGAGAGAAAAATATCGATTTTGTCACTTGTCAACTATTTTTTCGACGATCCGACTGTCAAATCAGCGATCTGAGACCATCGATGAACTCAGCGTGGCAAAACCTTCAAGATGGGATCAATCATGCTCTGATCGGACACCATTTGAAAAAAGCGATTATCGGACTGTCTAAATCATTTGGTGAGATTTTTGACCTTTTTCGATGCTTGTAAATTAAATATAATTATATGATAATTATTAATAATTTTTGAGCTTTGTTTACGTGCAATCGGATAGGTGATAGCTTACTGGCACTCGGGATCGAGTTTTTAACCCGTCTGGGTGATCGGTTGGCTGTCCTAGAAAGGGGTCGTGTTTACAGTTATTCCTAGCATTTTCAGACGTTTCGAACGCATTCAAGATAACAGAATTTGTAAAGGTAGTCCCTAACTTCAGTTGTATAGTTTGTGCCTTGATTAAGTTAGTTAGTTAAATCTGTAAAATATTCCTAGCTTAGAAAAATTAAGTAAAATGACTTTAATTAATATAAGGACGATGTGGAGGACCTCCTAGAATATTTTCATAATTTTTGAAATGTTGAAAATAAATATTTGGACTGTAGAGGAGTTAAGGACCCGAGCTGAAGTTTAGAAGATTGGACTTGGATTAGGACTCTTGTAGGCCTCGGATGGGTATTATAATTGTTGATGTGGGCCTGAGGCCCTGTGTATTGTTCTTGGTTCACTTTTCTTGTAAGGGGGTTAGGTCCAATTATAGGGGAGACTCTACCAAAATTTCAACAAGACCTTAGGATTTTTTTTAATTCTATAGTTTGAATTAATTATTTAATTTTGTCAGTATTCTAATAGAGGTCAGTGTGTATGTTTAGGTGATCAGTATCGACATTCTTCTCCTTCCAGCTAGACCAGCTGCAGTCTAGTCGACCAGTCTATGAGTTAAATATTGATTATGTTTATAATTCCATATTAATTACATATTTGGCATGCTCATGCATTTTTATAAATAATTAATTATGCATATAAATAATTAATATATTCGGGATATTTTGGTTGTTGCATATATAATTATTGTTATTTATTTGTGATTACTGCCTTGAGAATAATTTAGAGCTCTGTATGTGTGTTGGCTTGAGTATGGTGTGGATATGGATGTGGTAGGAAGGGTAGTTACAGATAGAGCTTGACTTATTGGGACTCGATCCTTATATTTATGGATAAGTCAGGGTAGGTATGGCTTTGAGTTGATCTCACTGACCTCCGCACTTAGATTATTAAGTGAAAGTCCGGCTTGAGTTGACTTCACTAACAAGTATTGGATTAAGAGAGTTGTATAGAGGATTAGCTCCCATATGTATATATTGATGTGATACACTGGGTGTGTGAGTAGCTCCAAATTAACTTCTCGTGTGAATATTGGGTGAATTTATTATTTTATGTGTTGGATGTGCATTTCATGATATGATTGCACTAGTCTTAGATAGTTATAAAAATTGTATCTATAATCAATATTTAAACTCTCTAAGTCGAATGCTCATTCCTGTTCAAATATTTTTCCTAAGTTGTAGGACAAGCGAGTTTATTTCTTCGAGTCTAACCTGTATTTTTCCTATGCGGGTTGTGCTTCTTAGTTTTATAGTTCTTGTATCTATTTATTTATTTATTTACTTATTTATTTTTTTAATAACTAGAACTTCGCTGTGACATTGGGTTATGTATTTATGGTATTAATTGATGAAAAATTTTTATGATATTAAATAGTTTGTACATGATCGTATCTGGGTTGAGCTAGGCTCCCTTAGTTTCGGTTTCTGATAGTTAGCTGGTTGGGTTGGCTGAAATAAAAATATAATATTTTATTTTATTTTATTTGTATGTTGGCCCTTAATTTTGGCTCTGGTTATGGATTTGGGAATAGTGAGGCTTACTACAAGCCTCAGAGGCTTTATGCTGGCCTAGGTCCTAGTGCCGGTCTAGCCCAGAAATTGGGTCATGGCAAAGTTAGTATCAGAGCTTAGGTTCTAGATTTATGGGAAAGTGTGTACTTAGAGTTGCCACATGCAGAGTATAGGATATTGTTTCGTCTTCTTCTGTAATTCCTTATTTCTAAATTCTGTGTTATTCCTTGGGTAGTGTAAGAGTGCTTTAGTCAAGTGTCTCAATTTTCATGGAGTACATGGTGATGTGAACTAGAGTTAGCAGACATATTGAGGTCTGCCATAAGGATATGCACTCTAAGAAGTTTTATGTTTTTGTCAGTATGGGGCTGATTGGCATGCCTATCTAGTGCAAGGCACGAGTACATGAAGGTAAGTTTTGGCAGTAGTGTTGCCCTAGATGGGAGTGAGGGTATCACTACTAGCGGTCATCTGTGGATGGCCCAGTCAAAGTATGTTTATGGTATCAGTGAGTTCAAGAGAGATAAGAGACTGGGAAACCTGGTCTGTTGGGACATACCATAGTAACTATATAATATTCTCGATGTTTGTGCTGTAAGCTATAAATTATAGTACCGACATGGGATTATTGTGTAGAGCTGCATGTTTCCCCTTGATGCACCATGATGAGGGTGGTTGCAGACAACCTCTATTTTGGTATAGTTATGCAAGAACAGAGTTTTATTTTTCCAGAGAGTTTAGAACTCCTAGTTAGAGGTTTAAAACCCTTGAGCTATAATATTGAAGTTCATAGTTGGATGGCAACTAGAGTCAGTGACTCGGTTACCCTAGCATGAGCTAGAGTTATTTCAAGAGTTGCCATAAGTTAGAGGTTTTAGTATAGTCACAAAGAAGGTAGCACCTACAGAGCGAGACCATCTGATCTTCGATATGGGGTCTTAGACAGTTTTGGCATTACAAGAGATGTTTTGCCTAAAGTTTAGTAAAAATAGTATCTTCTTTATATGGCAGCAAGGCACAGAGTATGACTTTACTTCCCTAAAAGGAGATCCGATGCTATGAATGATGTTCATAGCCTGTGAAATAACGCTTTAAGGGGTTTGCAGTATGATAAGAGAGCAAATAGCCTTTCATAGTTGTGGTAATGTAGTAGATTCAATATCTCTCTTACTATTAAATGTGCTACTGATTATGACAATGTCCTTCAAGAGAGATAGCAGATTGCTATTGGTGTTGGTGACTAACTAAATGGCATCCTAGTTAGGATTGTAAGCTGTGATATAGAGTTGTTGATCCAGGCATCCTAAAGAGGACACAAATCCCACAATGGGAATCATAAGTGAAAAGATCATGATGTGTGTAAAGCTTTTAATTTAATGATAGGTTTAGGTACACAGTACTTTAAGTTTGGCTATTTAAGTTGAAATGAGAAAATAGAATCCCTGTAAATCTCCATCTCGAGGTAGTAGAGGGTAGTCTGTAGTCTAATGGGCAGGAATATAGATTACGCAGTGAATGTTTAACTACTATTCCTTTAGTTCCTCCTTAGCTTCTTATTGCTCAAGACAAGAGTATACTCTAAGTAAAGGAAAGGATAAGGACAGAAGTTAGCATAGATAAATCATAGAATATGTATATATATAGAAGAAGTGCAGAAGATAAAGATAAAATAGTTGGTTTAGATGTAGCAGAGAAATAACATGAATGCCAATGGAACTGCTATTTAGGGTGGTCAGAGGACCAATTCAGAGTAACATTGAAGTGTAGATGACTTATTAGAGACAGTAAAAAGGTACAAGTTTCTGACATGACAGTTGGGTCAAGAAAGAGAATAGACCTAAAGAATAAAATGGTTAAAGTTCAATTTTGGGTAAGATAAAGGAGTTGGCTAAAGAACAAATTGAAAGGCTCAAATTAAGATAAGATTAGGAAGAGTAAAGTCAAGATACAGAGGAGGCAAATGCAGTTCTAGGAAAGGTAAATGGGGTAAACAGAAAAGGATGACATTAGGGAGAATGCTTGTTAAGTTATGGAACCCAAAAGTACATAACTCAGAGCAGGTTATAATTGATGCAGTGTTAGGAGCCTAAACCCAGAGCAGGATCTGGATTAGACTCTGTCTATTTTCTATCCCCAAGGTAGAATAAGGGGGCAATGGGATAAGAGCCCTTTAGGTTGTTGACAATATGAGAAAAGTTAGGTGAGGTATGCAACCAAAGTAGACAGTAGCTATAGGGTGTGCTGTGATAACTTGAACTGTCTTGTCAGACAACGAAGTGAAGTCAGTAGGTAGTAAGTTGAATAAAACTCAACCTAATGGATTCGAATATGCTTGATGGGAGAAAGGAATGAGGGATAATGGCACAAAGGTTTGATGTTAGAATTCAAAATGGTGAGACCTAAAGTCTATGATTGGAGTTAGGCAGGTATTTTTAGTGTGACCAACAGGATAATTATGTAAGAAAGCATGAATAATAGTAGAATGCTAGTAAAGGTCAGGATAGGAGAAGATAAATATAGATGTAATTACAAGTTATAAGGAAGTACATGGATTAAAGGAGTGATTGTTGGTAAGATTGGAGTAGATTTGAAAAAATCTGTTAGTGCTTTATCTTTCAGAATATAACCAAGTATAAAAAGCATTAAACAAATAATTATAAGTATGGAGGAAAAATGGAGAATAAAAAGGGATTGTAAATTCCAAGATAATATGTCAGATGGGACAACAGTATTACCAAGGGTAAGTACAGCTAATATCTTATAATAAAGCACAATAATTGCAAAGAAATGATGAAATTGAAAGGAAAGACTAAGGGGTATGAGCTAAACATTGTTTATCAAACAATGGTGTATTATAAACTGTAGGAGAAGATTTCTCCTTCTTTCCAATTTAACTCGTGTTTTAGTTCTAGGGGATTATGTTAAGAAGGGAGGCTGTGTTAAGGTGATCAAATTAATTGAGAATTTAATGGGCACTAGTACGTACATAATCTTCTGAGGCGAAAATGATGGTAAGTGCATACGTAATGTTAAGAATGAAGAAGGATCAAGAGATGTGGCTATATCAAGGAGAAGGAATGCATAAGGTATCTTGTTAGGGATTGTGACATAACACATATTCACCATTGCCCTATTAGTTCTGGCGGAACTTATAGGTTTAAGGATACCTATCTAACTATGAAGAGCAATTCCCCACTAAGGATAGTAGGGAACGATAATATTTTGATGGTCATGTTAGGAAGGATTGCCTGAGTTCCATAATATGAGTTGTAGGTTAGTGTTATAGTGTGATACTATATGCTGTATATGCTAGTGGAAACCAATCATAGAGTTAGAATTCTAGAAGTAATAGAGTTAGCAATCAAGTTAGGATTAAGAAATAATAAGAAGGTTAAAGTTAACATTGTTGGGATGAGTATCTTCAAAGGAAAAATCAAGAATGGTATGAGAGGGACACTAAGAGATGTTTAGGAAAAGTTATGGTAAAATGGCAGGTTAAAAGAGTGGTGGAGCCTCAATCTAAGTGCCAATGTGTCAGGAAATACATTAGATTGTAAGAAGTTTTAAGCAGAAGTCAAGGAACTTCCTTTTTAGGAAAGGAGTAGGATATGATAAGTCGTGTTGACTAGGTGGCTTAATAATACTTAAACTTTTATCATGACAAATGAGAGACCAGATCACTTTTTGGTGTCAATAGTGGTGTAAGGAACATTTGGCTTTTGGATGTAACTCTACACAACTAATTACCTAAGATAGGTAGGAGTTGGTATAGGGACCCCACTGGTGACACAAAGCAAGTGGGAAGTTCACAATATCATGGAATTGAGAAGTACGGGTGCTTTGAGCATGGAGAAAAGTCTTGCTAGAGCTTCAATGGCCAATAGGATCAGTAATGATTTTGGGTAAGGTGAGTGCAAACATAGTGACTTTAGAATGGCACTTCATGACACTTTGTAAGCAGGCAATATGACTCACATCTTTGCACCACATAGATTTGTAATAGAAGGGAACCAAGACTAGTATTGCTATATACCATATCAGAGTGCAGTGGAAGCGCAATGGGTACTAGAGATATTAGAAAAAGATCAACAAGTACTCAGATGTAATGGCTTAGTTTCATATGGAGGATGGTAATTACCGTGCTACAGCAGGGACAGTTGCAAGTAAAGTGCTTTTAACCATCTTTGCATAGATGGACAAGCAATGCTCGCACATGTTTTAATAACTTTCCTTTCTCTGTCCCCTATTTGTTCGAAAATTTAGGAATGAATTTTTCTTAAGGGGGGAAGAATGTAATAACCTAATTTTTTTTATATATATATAGAAAATATTTAAAAGTTAAACTATTAATTTATTACTATTTTATTCATGGTATTAAATTAGTATTTTCATAATAATGATATTTTTACTTTATGAATGTTATTTTTACATGTATTATTATTACTACTATTATTTTAAATTGTTATTTGCAATATTGTTACTATCAAAAAAATCAATTAAAGTTGTTTAAGATTAAATTAAAATAACAATAATAATTTAATAAATTTCTTTAGAGTATTATTATTATTATTATTATTATTATTATTATTATTATTACTACTACTACTACTAAAGTTTTATTTAATTTAAATATAATAAAAGAATTTTGGACCTAATCGTATATATCTAAAAAAGTTTAGGGACCAATAGGGTAATTAAAAGTTAAAAAAAAAATAGATTTCAAATTGCAGCAGCAGAGGGCTGGCCGCCCCACACCCCCCCCCCCCCCCCACTCTCTTTCCTCCCTCCCCCTTCTCCATTTTTTTGGGCCACCCACCAACCACCTTTGTCGGTGAAGGCTTCCAACTGCTCCAGCAGGTCTGGCGACCTTCCCCAGCCCCCATGAATGCCGACTAGTAGCTCTAACAGCCAAGCAAATCAATGTAAGAGACATAAGAGAGAGAAAGAGAACTTCCAAGCCATTTTTTTGTTGATTCTAGTAGCCAACGCCGGTGATAAAAGTGGCGCTCGACTCCTCATAAGCCCATCTTCATTTTTCGACCAGCCTCACCATTGGCAGCCACTAGATTCATACAAAATGAGGAGAGAGAAAAATATGGGTTTTGCCACTTTTCGACCATTTTTCCGGTGATTCGACCATCGGATTGGCGATCCGAGACTATCGATAAACTCAACGCAGTGAAACCTTCGAGATGGGACTGACTCCACTCTGATCGGATACCGTTTGAAAAAGGCAATTATTGAACGGTCCAGATCAGTTGGTGTGATTTTCGACCTTTTTCAATGCTTGTAAATGAAATATAATTATATGGTAATTATTAATAATTTTTGGGCTTCGTTTAGATGTGATCGGATCAGTGATAGCTCACTGGCACTTGGGATTGCACTAGTCTTAGATAGTTATAGAAATTACATCTATAATAAATATCTAAACTCTCTGAGTCAAACGCTCATTCCTGTTCAAATATTTTTCCCAAGTTGCAGAAGGAGCAAATTTATTTCTTCGAGTCTAATCAGTATTTTCCTCCGCAGGTTGTGCTTCTTAGTTTAATAGTCTTATATCTATCTATTTATTTAATAACTAGAACTCCGTTGTGACGTTGGCTTATGTATTTATGGTATTAATTGATGAAAAATTTTTATAATATTAAATAGTTTATACATGATCGTATCAGGGTTGAGCTAGGCTCTCTTACTTTTGGTTTCTGATAATTAGTGGATTGAGTTGGCTCAAATAAAAATATTTTATTTTATTTTATTTTATTTTATTTGTATGTTGGGCCTAAATTTTGTTCCTAGTTATTGGTTTGGGAGTAGTGAGGCTTACTATGGACCTCGGAGGTTTTATGTTGGCTAAGATCCTAGTATCGATCTAGCTCAGAAATTGGATCGTGACAAAATTATAGTGGTTAGAAATTGTGTACCTCATATTTGTATTTCACCTCAATTTAATGTAAGTTTTTATCTTTTATTTTCTAAAAAAAAAATTGAAATTAATCTTTTTTCTAATCTAATTGAAAATTTAATTAAAAAAAATATTATTTTTTAGTATAATATAAGATTTTTAGCGTTGAAATTTAAAAATATTTAAATAAAAATTTGATTTTATTTGAAGTATTAATATATAATTTTTTTTAATAATATTTGCTGTAATTTTGTATTTGATAATATATCATTTAATTTTAAAATTTGAAAAAAATTGATTAATAGGTTATTTTTTATTATTTTCTAAATTAGTTATCATATATCAATAAAAGGAAAAAAAGGTAAAAAAAAAAAAAACACATACATCGTATGGCAACTTTTAAATTATCATTATTAAAATTCTTAAAATTTAAATATAAGAAACATTTTTGAAAATAATTTTTAAATTTCATAATATATATATATATATATATATATATTAAGGAATTTTTTTTATTTGGGCTTTAATTTTCTGAATAACAAGAGTGTGTTATTGTGTCTAAGGCTTGAAGTATCCCGACAAGGTTTGGATAAAAATCAATAATATAGTTTAAACATCTTAAAAATCTTTGAAGTTGGATTTTAGGAAACTTGTCAACAATAGCATGGGATCTTTCTACTGGAGAGATTATGCCATTTATGATACACCACAAGAAAAACAGAATATTGTGACGGATTTTTTGTGACAAAAATATTCCGTTACAAATTAGAGACAGATTACATCATTTGATAGATTTGTGACGAAATATCCGTCACAAATTTTTTAATTATTTTTTTAATATTTTAATTATTGACGGACGGAATATTCCGTCTCTAAACCGTTATTATTTTGTAACAGATGGATTTATCCGCCACTAATTTGTGACAGAAGAATATTGTCATAAAAATTTTTGTGACGAAATGTATTTCCATCACAAATTTGTGATGGAAAATAATTATTCGTCACAAATTTTTGATGGAAAACATAATTCTGTCACCAAGTTTGTGGCAGAATAAATTATTCAGTCACAAATTTATAACGAATTAACTTATCCGTCACAAATTTGTGACGAATTAACTTATCAATCACAAATTTTTGACGGAAAACATAATTCTATCACAAAATTTGTGACAGAATACATTATTCTGTCATAAATTTGTGACGAATTAACTTGTCACAAATTTGTGACAAATCAACTTATCCATTACAAATTTGTGACGACATAATATATTCTGTCACAAATTTTGTGATGAAATTATGTTTTTCGTCAAAAATTTATGACGGATAAGTTAATCCGTCACTAAAGCTCAGCCTTAAAAATTAGAATCTTTTAATCAAACAATTGCTCCTCTTTCTTTCTTCTTCCCTTTCCTCCCCACCTCGCCACCTCCTTTCCCTTCGTCGGTGTTGTCTACCACCTCCACTAGCAGCAGAAGATGGAGAAGAAAATACATCTCCTTTTTCATCGTTCTCCATATACTTATTTTATTTATTTTCTTATTAATTTAAATGAATTTTTTAAGGTGATAGATGTAGAGCAGCTTGTGTTTTAAAATAAGAGCAGATTGTAGAATGACATGTAATTAAAAATTATTTAAGTTCTGAGTAATTAAAAATATTGTTACTTTGTTGTTAGGGATGAGTTCAGATATTTTTTAAAGAGATTTGGGTGAGTTCAGGTAGAGTTTGAGTTTACTATCAAGGAGTTGAGTAGCAGGTACCTCGTGAATACTCAACCTCGTCTCTGTAAATAGTTAGTGAGTACCCGCATGTACTCATCATTTATTACCTGTGAAGATAACTATATTTATGAATGTTTTTAGCAGGGCTTCAACCTAAGAGCTCAAAAATTCCTGGCTCAAGCTTAACCACTAGACCAAATACTTGCTATTAGTATTCTTTCATGTTTATTAGTATTTCTTATTCAAGCATATTATTTTATTTCTTTTATTATTTTAATTAACTCATTTTACTAATTATTAATTTTATTAACTAATTATTTGTTACATTTATAAATATTTTAATTTAATAATTCTCCATATAAATATATAACTTAAAATTTATTAATTATTTTAATATTTATTATTAATATTAATAAAAATAATTTATTAAAAATAATATTATAATATTATAATAAAATATTTAATTTTAATTTTCTCTAAGAAAAAATAACCTAGCGCCATTTTTTTTTTGCTAAAATTAAAATTCCCTCTTTCTTTTTTACTTCTTCCTCCTTCCCATTATCGCCAATCCATTGCTCCTCTCCCTCTTTCTTATCTCTGCCCATTACAACCGTTCGACCGGCTCCCACCAAAAAGGGGATTGCGCTCGACTTTTCCATATCTGATATTCATCATAATCATCTATTCATATCTTCTTGTCGATACTTTCCAGATAAGAGAAATAAAAGATTCTGGAATGGCACCGTCAGCTTACTCAATTGAGGTGTCAACTTCAATTTTGCCTTTTGAGCTCATTCTTCTCCGTCTTCTTTCTCCGGCAATTCAAAGTATGCCTTTTCTTTTACAAATTATTCTTCTTTTTAAGGAATGTTAGGATTCTGAGCAAATGCGTTGTGTGAAATGAAATTGGATTTTAATTTTTGCTAGTTCAGTTATCTCTCGTTTGCGTTATGTGAAACAAAATTAAGATTATAAATTATTGGATTTTAAATTTTCTTTTGAAGTGTTATGTGAAACAAAATTAAGATTATAAATTATTGGATTTTAAATTTTCTTTTGAAGTGTAATTTTGCTTTCCTAGCAAGCTTAATGATCGATTTCTCTATTTTGTAGTTTTTCTTCTTTTCCTATTCGGTTACTTTTTAATGTCCATAAATTGAGAAGAAAATGTATATTATTATCCTAAAAATTCAAGCAAAAAAAAGTGAATTCAAAGAGCATCATCAGATAACGAGATGAAGGAGTGAAAATTAATATTGAACATATGGAAATTGAAGCCTTTGAGCCTAGGCCAATGGCCTTGTCTCTTTGTGCAAAGTTTAGTGATTTTAACCCTAACGCCCCTGTCCCTTTTAAAAATTTCAAATGCATTAAAAGGAATTGGAGTTTCATGTTAGTTAAAGCATTATCTGGTTTGAAATTCAATTTTGAAAAGAGTTTACTCTTTTGTTGTTTGTCATTTTGGACAAGTCTAAATATGGTTGTCTATTCCCAAGGTATCTTTAAAGACTGTGCCAGTGGTCCTTGCACGTTATTATACTATTGATTCAGTTCTACTGGCAGAGATGAGATTAAAAGCTTACAAATGAATAATCTGTAGAAATATGGATTTAATAGACTTTCACTAGATATAATCCCCATTAATCTTAGTTATGAAAAACCAACTTTTTATTTATCATTATTTTCTTATTTTCTTCAGTATTCACCTAGTAATAAGTGTTATGTCAAACTGTCCTGCGGATGAAGATGGGTAACATATATTTTTGGCAAAAGTATATTTATATTTTCTTTCAAAACTTTAACACGAGGTGATTATTTGTTTACTTGATTTTCTGTCTGCAGCTGTAATGACTATGCTTAGGTTGTTAGCATTCAACTTCTTAAAGAAATTGTGCTGTAGTAATGAAGAAGGAACCAAAGTTTAGTAAGGGGAGGTGGAGCCTGTGAGAGGTCCTTTGCTTTCATATAAAGATGATGATCTCTCAAGTTGGGTATTGCATCTTCTTAATTAAATATTCAATGCAATTTATTCCTATCTTCATTTATGTAGAAGTATGAAATATATGAACTGGTGCTCCAGTGAAGATGCTATCGTTGTCAAATATCACAAGTTGATGATTATCAACATCCAACATGCTTTGATCCTCTGGGAAAATTTACATACGATTAATTTATTTTGGTAGAATAGTATAACTTTTTGATGGTTGGGATAGTAGCCAAAATGTTTTATTATGTGCTATGTTAATTAAGTTTCTGATGAATTGAGACTGTCTTTTGTTCAATTGTTAGGCTCAGGCTGGAATTATTGAAGTTCCCTTTCTTCCATTTAATCAAACTGATAAAAGGACAACATTTACATATTTAGAGGAAAGATGCTTAGAGTGAGCAAAGCACCAGAACAGGTACTTAGTTACAATCTTAGTTTATGATCATTACACTACCTGCTATAGCCTAATATTGATTACATCATTTATGTAGCAACTTTAGATTCACTGGAGAATGCAATTTCTACTTATAATCATACTTTATAATTTATGCCCTAGCTGATTATTTATGGTCAGACCATTCCTGAATTAATCTGTTTCCTATTTCTGTATTTTTTTTGGGTTGTTGATTTAGAAACAATGATTGAAATTTATTGCTTTTATTTTGATTTCATCATTGTTGATTTGATAATGATAATTGTCTATCAAATAGACTTTTGATCAATCCTTTCATTTTATTTTCTTTTTGCTTTATCTTTATTTTTGGAAGCAATTTATATAATGATTATAGTCATGATTAACTCTTGGCAATGGTGATTTTAATTTTTTTTTTTTTTAATCTCTAATTCAAGTTTTTCTATCTGATCAATATCAAGTTCCTATTGAAAGGCTATACCAAGTAGCTAGTCTTAATCACTTTCTCTATTTTTTTTCCTTAAATTAAATAAAACAATTTTTTTCTTCATTTTGTCCATCTTTGGAAGCAATATATATATATATATATATATATATATATATATATATATATATTGCGAGTCAAAGAATGCCATATGCTTTTCCAGCTATCTAATTAAATTTCAGTTTTAAATCTTGACTTTGTGATGTGATTTGATAGTTTGTTGTTGAACCCATTGTAATAAATCCAACGTCTATTGGTTCATTTTCAGCTCTTTCTTTGGCTTCAGAAGAAGTAATTAATTAATGCACATTTTCATTGTGCTTTTTACTTGGAATTTCTAATGCCTGATTTACCATCATTAGTATATGTGCATTGCATAATTTTTTGCATGATACTTCACATTCGGTTTTGAAATATAGCTTCCCATGAAATTATTTCCTTTTAGGTAGTAAATAAGATTCTGCATTTCAATTTCTGCTTGGCTCCAGTTGAGGTGTAGATGAAAAAAATTATTGGCTCCAGTTATGATCAATTAAGTATAAATAAAAAAAAATTCAAAAAATATAAATTATTTAGCTCAAACTTATGATCAAAGACACATTTTGGCCTTTAAAGTTTAGCCCAAGATTTATTCCACGGTTAAAAAATAGATTCAAATCCATTTTTAATTTTTAGTAACTAATAATCACATATAGATGGCCGTCAAAAACCTCTGTAAAATGATAAGCTATATTTGAAATAGTAAACGTTAAGTAGTTATCAGATTAAACGTTATATTTTAAAATTGATTATGTGGCACTCATAATATTTAAGATGGCTCAAACGCCATATTTAATTTGAAGTAGTAAACGGATTAAATTGAGTAGTTTGAGATTATTTTAAAATATAAATATTTTGAATTTTATTTTTTAAATTCAATTATTTTTAATTATAAATTAATTTAAGTTATTTATTAATTATTATA
The DNA here is from genome assembly GCF_030052815.1 of Hevea brasiliensis. Classification (NCBI taxonomy): domain Eukaryota; kingdom Viridiplantae; phylum Streptophyta; class Magnoliopsida; order Malpighiales; family Euphorbiaceae; genus Hevea; species Hevea brasiliensis. Next base: position 114,120,306 of record NC_079493.1, on the reverse strand, counting down.
TATAAAATGTTGAGTTAATTTACATAAATTGAATTATTTAGATCATAATATTTTTTTTTATTTTTTTATTTAAATTAAAATTTAAGTTATTTGATCTATATAAATAAATTACCTTGGCCTATTAGATTAAAAATCCAAAACTTTTAGGATATTCATAATTATAGTCAAAACTTTAAATTGTGTATATTATAGTCGAATATTAGTTAATTATCACAATTATAATTAAAAGAACTAAATTAAATTTTAAAAAGTTAATAATAAATTATAATATAATCTTTAAAATTTTATTCGTCCCTCCCCAATAGCTTTAGAGGACGCCTGAAAAGGTTGAAGAAACTGCTTTCTATTTCATGAGCAACATTCATAGTACGAAATATATCAACTGTATCTTGAGTTCTCATCCTCGTCCTGATTTCATCTCTCAACTCATTAAGAAAGTGCCCTAGACATTGTTGATTTGTTGAGTCTTCCACTGAGCAGCGTGAGGTACAAAATAGTCAATATACTCATCAACAGTCTTCTCTTGCCTAATTGCAGCTAGTTTTTCATATGTATTAACTAACATATCTCCAGCATGCCTATGTAATAACTCGACTGTAAGCTGATTCCAAGTCATTCCTGGTGTACATTAGCGCAACCATCTCAACCAGCGTAAATTAGGCCCTTCCATGCATACCATAGCCAAAGCTAATTTCATTTCTTCCCTTGTTTGGTTGATGTACTTTCTTTTTTTCCCTTTCCATGCATACCATAGCCAAAGCTACTTTCATTTCTTCCCTTGTTTGGTTGATGTACTTTCATTTCTTCCCTTGTCTGGTTGATGATGAAGTATTGGTCAACTCTCACTAACCATCAAACTGGGTCTGTCCCATCAAAATTTGGCAACTCTACCATTTTGACAGCCAATGGTGATTCCTCTACTACTACCACATGAGCGGTGGGGCAAATGTTGGAAGTGTCCCCAGTAGCTATGGCCTAAGGGGATGGATTTGAAGCATCACCCTGACAGATAGCTGGTAGAGTAGACTGTAGAGCTGGAGCAAAAGGCTGGACTTAAGCTGGAACAAAGGCTAGATTTAATTGATTTAATGGGCTGACAATTAACTAAGAAGAGAAGAAGAAGGACAAGCCCGGTATAAGAAGCTCACTAGCTCAATTCACCAGATATTTTCTCAATAGAAGCAACAAGAAGAAGTTAAAAGAATTCCAGCTCATCATTTATGTTTCTTAGCTCCAGCAAATTTGTTGTAGATTAGTTGTTTACATCCTATAAATATGGTAGGGCAAAATAGGAAATTAATTTGATTCTAGATTATTTTTTGAGAGTGTATATAAACATAGTAATTCATTCAATACAATGCAACTATTTTCTGCTCAATTTTACAAATTCTATAGCTATTTTTTCATGGTATCAGAGCACAACCTGTGCTACTGATATTTTCTCTCTAAAACCTTTTGAAAAATGGCTGAAGTACCACCAACTGGAACTAATGATGCTAGCAGTGAAAATGAAGTGCAGGCAGCAGCTGGTGTTAGAAATGACATCATCCACCTGCATAACTCTGATCATCCGGGGATGATGCTTGTAATCTCACCTCTCATAGGGAAGAATTATCTATCATGGAGTAGAGCCATGATATTGGCTTTAAGAGCCAAAGACAAGCTAGGATTTGTGGATGGAAGCTATGAGGCACCATCTGCAGATGTTGCAACTCTGGACAAATGGAAGAAGGTGGACAACATGGTGACTTCCTGGATTCTGAATTCACTCTCAAAAGAGTTGGTTGATGCCTTCATTTATTCTACTTCTTCAAAGAACCTATGGGAAGAGATTAAGGAGAGATTTGGAGAGAGCAATGGACCTCTCCTATACCAGCTGAAAAGAGAGATAAGTACTCTAACTCAAGCAAATACATATGTTTTAGTGTATTACTAAGCTTAAAAGAGTGTGAGATGAATTGACACGTCTTAAGTCTCTACAAGTATGTGACTGTAATGCAGCAAAACAAATGGATGAAATTACCAGTGAATATAAACTTATCCAGTTTTTGATGGGGTTGAATGAAACTTATGACCATGTCAGAAACCAAATCCTTCTCATGGATCCATTACCTAGCTTCAACAAGGCATATTCCATGGTGCTAAGAGTAGAGAAACAGAGAGAGATCCATGTTGATATAGCAGAAGAGTTCAACTCAGTAATGGCAGTCAAGGGAAAGCTGAACACAAGGCAAAGCTAAGGCAAATATGGCAGCTAATGCATATGAGAAGGTACCTGAATGTGAGAGCAAAGCTGAACACAAGAATGAGGTAGCAGGAGTTGACTCGGGAAGTATGATCCAGCTTGAGATTGCCAAGTATATGCGGCACCAAAATCCTACAGCAAATGAGGTAAGCTGTGTTAATTTTACTAGTTATGCAGGTAAGAATCCAGAATCCAACTTACTACTCTTCTAGCATACATGGTAAGGACTGTGGTATGTGGATAGTGGATTCAGGAGCCTCCACACATGTGTCATGATTTTTCTCTCTTCCAAAGCCCCACAAAGTTGAATAACCACTATTTTGTTACCCTACTAGATGGAAATACCAAACTAGTAAAATACAAAGGAAACATCAAAATAAACCCCCACCTACACCTCTCTCATGTACTGCACACACCAAGCTTCAAATACAATTTGATATCTATTAGCGCACTTACCAAGCATTCCAACATAATTGTTCATTTCTTCACTGACCATTACATTTTGCAAGACCTAGTGACTAAGAAAGTAGTAGCAAGAGTAGAACTATAGGGGGGGTTATACATCTTGAAGGGGAATAAGTGTAACCATGAGGTCTATGAAAACAACTGTAATCCTGCTTTTAAAATCAATTGTACTAAGCCCAAATTCAAATGAATGAAGTTCATCAAACATTTGCATCATCTAATTCTTATGAACTGTGGCATTACAGACTTGGGCACATATCAAACACCAAACTGTCTCACATCAAAGCCATTAATCCAAAGCACAAAAGTCATGAAATATGTGAGATATGCCCACTTGCCAAACAACAAAGACTCAGTTTCTAAAAAGAAAAATTGCCACAAACTCTATCTTTGATTTGATCCACATTGATTTATGGGGACTATATCAAGTGCATTCTATTTCAAATTCCAAGTATGTTCTCACCATTGTTGATGATTGCTCAAGGGTCACATGGACATATTTATTGCACGATAAAATCAGAGTTTACAATGCATTGATTGAGTTTTTCAACATGGTCCAAAACCAGTTTCAAAAACAAATTAAAGCAATAAGGTCAAATAATGGTACTAAATTCATCAATCAACAATGCTCCACATTTTTCAAAAATAAGAGGATTTTACATCAAAGGACCTGTCCATATTCTCCATAAAAGAATGGAGTGGTGGTAAGAAAACACAAGCATTTGTTGCAAGTGGCAAGGGCCTTAATGTTTGCATCAAAAATACTAAAATGTTTTTGGGGAGAAAGTATTTTGACTACAACTTATCTCATAAATAGGATGCCAAGCGCTGTTTTAAACTATAAAACCCCTTATGAAATTTTATTTAACAAAAAACCAGATTATAATCATCTCAAAATTTTTGGCTGTCTATGTTATGCTACTAACATCAGACCACAAAAACTCAATTTTGAAGAAAGGGCTTTCAAATGCATTTTTATTGGTTACGCTTTAGGATTTAAGGCATATAAATTATATGATTTTCATAACAAGAAAAATACTCATTTCAAGAGATGTGATTTTCTATGAAAACTATTTTCCATACACAAGTGGGCATTCTGACCAAGAAGATACCTGTGTCATTCCATTAGCAATAACAGATACAGAACTAACTCACCTTCTTTTTGATACCACCTTGTCACACAATTCAAATGACACATAAGAAACTATTGTCCCTCCACTTGACATAGCAGTCGGTCCATCTTTCCCACCTTCTTTAGGCTTAACTCAAACACCAAATAGTCCTTTACCAATTAGAAGAAGCACAAGGGTGACAACAATATCCCAATGGTTGAATGAATTTGTGGCACAAGTTGAGAAAGAAAATTTTTCTGCAGTCCCACTTGCTTCTGCCTCCTCAAATCCAACAAGTACTTCTTTATCCCCACTTCTCTCATATCTTCTTTCAAAATTAGAATATAATCATGATTACATAACATTTATGGCAAATGTATCTACTGTTCATGAACCACACACTTACTATCAAGCTAGGGAGGATAGCAACTGGAATCTTGCTATGAAAATTGAATCTAAGGCTTTAGAGAGAAATAATACCTGGGTCTTTACCACCCTTCCCAAAGGTAAAAAGCCAATTGCTTCTAAGTGGGTGTACAGAGTCAAGTATAGGCCAGATGGCACTATAGACAAGTACAAGGCCAGGTTGGTTGCAAAAGGGTATAGTCAATTGGCTGGAATTGATTACCATAACAACTTCTCACCTGTAGCCAAACTAGTCACTGTAAGAATATTTCTAGCCATATACAAAATTTAACTTGCCTGTTCATCAATTAGATATTAGTTAACTGGCAAATTATAAACATTTGGGTTTCATCAGTCAGCTTTTGATCATTGCCTGTTTACAAAAGGATCTGGCTCCACTTTTATCTCACTAATTGTCTATGTAGATGATTTGTTAATTACAAAAGCAGATGAAGTTCACATCAAAGAAGTCAAACAATTCTTAGATGAGCAATTCACCATCAAAGACCTAGAATATGCTAGATATTTCCTAGGCCTTGAAATTGCTAGATCAGAGAAAGGGATGTTACTAAATCAGAGGAAATATATCATGGACATAATTAAAGACATGGGATTACAGAATGCAAAATTAAGCCCATACCCTATGCTCACGGGTTTGAAGCTAGATAATGAAAAAGGGGAGTTATTAAAGGAACCAGACAAGTATAGGAGGCTTATAGGCAGATTGCTATACCTGGGACTTACCAGGCCAGATCTTTCACACGTAACTCAAAAGTTGAGTTAGTTTATGCAGGCTGCACGACAGCCGCAGTGGGATGCAACTATCCAAGTTTATGCAGGCTCCACGACAACTGCATTGGGATGCAGCTATCCAAGTTCTCAAATATTTGAAAGGTTGCCCTTTCAAGAGCTTATTCTTCCCACAAGACAATGATTTGAAGCTCTGGGCATTCTGTGATGTAGATTGGGCATCTTGCCCTATGAGCAGAAAATCTATTACTAGCTTTTGCATCTTCTTAGGGCCCTCTTTAGTTTCCTGGAAAGCAAAGAAGCAGAGTACCATGAGTAGATCCTCAGCTGAAGCTGAGTATAGAAGCATGGTAACAACGGTTTGTGAACTAAAATGGATTAGTTACCTGCTTAATGACAACATGGCAGCGGAGCACATTACGGCAATCCCAGACTTCCATGAGAGAATTAAGCACCTTGAAATATACTGCCATGTAGTCTGCAAGTAGCTAAATCAGGGTTTCATTACTACTGTGCATGTACCATCTAGACATCAGCTTGCCTACCTACTCACGAAACCCCTCACTTCTGTCTTGTTCAACGAGCATCTCTGCAAAATCGGACTCCATGATGTACACGAGTCTCCATCTTGAGAAGGGTGGGGAGGGGGTTTGACAGATAGCTGGTAGAGTAGACTGAAGAGCTAGAGCAAGCTGGAGCAAAAGGCTAGATTTAATTAATTTAATGGGCTGACAATTAACTAAGAAGAGAAGAAGAAGGACAGGCCCGGTATAAGAAGCTTACCAGCTCAATTCACCAAATATTTTCTCAATAGAAGCAACAAGAATAAGTTAGAAGAATTCCAGCTCATCATTTACATTTCTTAGCTTCAGCAAATTTGTTGATGATTAGTTTTTTACATCCTGTAAATATGGTAGGGCAAAATAGAAAATTAATTTGATTCTAGATTATTCTTTGAGTGTATATAAACATAGCAATTCATGCAATACAATGCAGCTATTTTCTGCTCAATTTTACAAATTCTATAGCTATTTCTTCACACCCTCATCCATGATAGCCTTCCCCCCTTGCTAACGCAGCAAGAAAGTTTCAAGTTGCTGGAAACATTGCTCCTGGTCCAACTTTATGGCTATCATGAATTCTTCCATGTTGGTCATGTTCCTTTCTACCTGCTTCACTCTCCCTCCTACTTTCCTGCACTTCAAACTAGTTGATAGAGTTAGGAACAAATATATAGAGCAAACAAAAGTGGGATGAAGATTTGTATTGAATTGAAATATCAAATAACTCAATACAATTAGTTTTTCAGTACTTTCTCCATTACTCAAACTTGACAGTCAAAATAGATCCAATAACTGGAAAACAACAGAGGAGAAGAAGAAAAATCTAAACAAGACAACCAGGAGATGAATTCTGCCGAACCAGTCAAATGTTAGCCCCATCTGCTGCTGCAATCCAGAGAATTCTAAAGCTGTCTCCTCCCCAATTCAATTTGTTCTTTCATTCTCTCATTATGTTAGAATCTTCATGTGGCCAAGGTGGCATTTCTCCACGATTTCCTCTAAGGATCCCAACTTTTCAAGGGCTATATTATAACTCATCGTTAACTTTTTCAAAATTCAATTCAGTCCTTTTTGTTGTAATTATGACATCTAATTAAGATTTGGTTATAAAAATAGTTATTTATGCTCAAATTTTTTTTACTAAGTCTGTATAAAAATAAAATTATTTACGCTCACATTTTTTTTTATTAAGTCTGTATAAAAATAAAATAATTTCATGTCAATTTATCTAGTAGATTTTTAGTAGTAGTTACAATAATTTATTAATTTAAAATATAAAATTATTTCGTGACAATTTCTCTACTAGATTTTCAGCGGTAACTACAACAATTGAATAATTGTAAAGCCACTCAATCTGCAATAAACTAATGCAAATTGTTTAATAGGAGGCTATTACAAACAAGCATTCAATTTGCAATAGATTAGTGCTTATCATACCTGTATTGACAGCTTCATTAAGAGTAATATATTATCAACCGGATGAATAAAAAAAAAAAAAAATTATTGTTAGTTTCAACACGAATTTGACCAAGTGATACAAAAAACAAGAGCAAACTTCAGCATTATATATTTAATTTAATTGATTAATGAATTTTGATTTAATAATGTTATAATTGTTTTCAATATATATATATATATATATATATATATATATATAATATTATTATTATTATTATTATTATTATTAATAATAATAATAATAATATTATTATTATTATTATTATTATTATTATTATTTATGCACTATCTATATATATATATATATATATAGATAGATAGTGCATAAATAATAATAATAATAATAATAATAATAATAATAATAATAATGCCCTTGATTTATTTTAGCAAGCCAAACAGAGGTGTCAATACACTAAACCGACTTCATTCTTTTTTTTTCCTTAAAAAAAAAACATAAATTTATTAATAATATGACCTTAATATAAATAGCAATTTCGTATGCTGAAATATATAAATTGTAATTGTAGACTTTAAATTGTTTAAATGCATTGCATTTGTTGTTTTGATATTCCAGAACTCGAATGGTCAGGATTAGCAACATTTCTTGTTTTTTAGCTTTTGAAATGTTCTTTCTATGGGATTTTCCATCAAACCTTTTTCATATCCTGTAATGTATGATATGTAGCAGCATGGAGGTTAAGGTGATGAATCTGCTGATGCTTCACCATTGTCCAGTGCATATTATGGCCAATATTGGAGGCTTGCTTATTTCTAGAGGCCTTAAGATGTGATGGATGATTCATAGAGTTACCCTCATACTGGCCCCAACATCCACACTTGATTTCCCTCATAAACTCGTGACTGGCTGCCCTGGCCATTGGTATAATTGTTTTTATGATTTTTAATGCCTAGCTATCTTTCGAATTTGATTCCATTAGCACAATATTTACGATATCATGTTAATAATGATAGAACAGACATTATCCTTGTGGGTTAAAGGAAATTCGAATCATGAAAATTAGAAGCGTTCTGTTCCACTGTCATGATAAGTGCTTCTGTTCTTGCAGTTTGCTCTCTGTAGTATGTACTTCTTATGATTGCTTGTGTAGCATTGCAATGGTTAGGATTTTGTGGTGAATATAGATGTGGCCGGGACTCATTCAAATGGCTAAAGCAGGAGGTTTGGATATGATCCAGACTTGCGTTTTCTGGGATGGACATGAGCCTGCTCAGGGACGAGTAATTCAAAATTACATCTTTTATTATTTTTTTTTAATGATATGTTTCATAGTACGATTTCTAGTCTAAAGATCTCACTGAAGTTTTTCAAGTATTTGGGGAAAAAGAGATGAAATGGTAGTGCTTCTGTTCTTGCAGTTTGCCCTTTTTTTTTTTTTTTATAAATAAGATTTTTATTAATAAAATTTTAGGAAAAGCTTACTATGTAGTATCATAACTACGCCCAATCATCGTATTCCCTTATCTACTTTTCTGTGAAAAAATGAGTACTATTTTTTAGTACTCTCGATATATTTAATAATTAGCCCTCTTAAGCACCACATATTACGTGGAAAAACCTGGACCAAAGCACAAAAGCGAAAAAACATGAGTTTTGCTGATTCATGCTAAAGATTCAACAACAATCAGCCACAAAAACTGCACATCCAGAAAAAATAAACAAAAACAAAAGCAACCAGGCAAATAAGCAAACATGTCTGAATTTCTTGTAAGTTGATTAGTTGATTGGTATGAGCTTTTATGACTCCGATTTTAATAAACTTATTTTTTTTTTTATGTATTTTATAAAAAATTAAATGCTTTTATAAATAGGATTTATGTAGTATTATTAGTTGTATTCTCACCTAGTGCGAAGTTCTCAAATTCCCTATAAAAAAAAATTCTAAAAAATTATTAAGGTCAGCGTGGTAGTAACCAACAATTTATTCAGGTAAATTATTAGAATTATTCTAATATTCTTAAAGTTATTAAATTTCTAATATTTAATATTACAATAATAATTTAATATTCCCCCAAGAATAAGATTTTAATAACTATAAAAATAATAATATATAATCGTAATTTAGCATTTGACATACAATGATACTTACACTTTAATTTTTTATATGATATATTTTAAATATATATAATCACACTTTAATTCTAAAAAATTAAAAATTGTTAATCTCTGAAATTGTTATATTATAAAAATAATTGATGGACACGTTGAATTTACTTTTATCTTTAGCCAAATTTGCAATTACCATAATCATTTTTCTTTTAATTGTGTCAATTATATATAAATATAAGTAATATTTTTATATCTGTACAGTACTACTCTGAGGTGATCATATAAGTACCGCATTGAATTGAATAATAATAATAATTTGGGTTGTGATATTTAAATTAAAGCTAACTGGGCTTGAAAATTAAATTCATAAGATATTTTAGTAAATTATTTTTTAATATATTTTAATAAGTTATTTAACCATAGTTGATAATGGTAATTTAAATAAAATAAGGTTTAATTTATTTCAAGAATTATTAATTTATTAAGAATAAAGTGTAAATTTTTTGTATACGCTGCAAAGTTTATTTTTAAATTTAATTAAAATTTTTTAAAATTTAAAGTTGACTAATAAATATGGAAGAAGATATGAATGTAAATATGGCAGTTATTTTAAAAGAGATTGTTATTTTCTTTAATTTTATTTATAAATAACTAATTTTAAGAGTGTTTTAGTCAGTATGGCAGTATTTTCTTTTATTATAAATAACTAATGTAAATATGGCAGTATTTTCTTTTATTATTTATTTTAATTGTGACCAAGTATATTGAATTGTGGAAATAGACACTCTCAAATATTTTAATAAAATATATTCATTTTAAACCCAGGTTGATGGACCTAACTCAGTACACCTGATGTGGGATTCATAATTTTAAATGAAAAAAATTGGCCAAATAGATCAGAATGAAGAATATTTACAAGTAGGAATTATTATACTTAATAGTCAATTTCTCTACGTAGTTGTATTCTTTTCTTTTATGGGTATTTTTTTTCCATTTTTTTATGAAGAATTGAATTGATTTTGAATTATTGTTAAGAATTTTGCTAAATAAACATGAATTTTCAAAAATTATAATAATTATAATTTAAAATTTTAGCAAAATAAATATTAAAATATCAAAATAATTTAGAACTATGCAAAAGGAATCTTAGATAGTGTTTTAAGAGATTTGATTTAGTCTTACATAAATCATAATCTTTTCTATTTATGACTGTTTCGTTGATTAAATAAAATGACACCTACTTAAAAAAAAAACGAATTATATTTAATATCATACGAAGGTGCAAGGAAGGATATGCTGAAAGAACATACCTAACTTTTCTTTTAAAAAAAGGAGCATACCTAATCTCAGAAGTCAAAAGAACTTGAAAACGTTTCATCCTTATTTCACTCGTTTCTTTGCTTTTAATACAATACAGAATTCATAATTTAATTGCCATTAATCATTCATCTGCTACACCATCCATTGTTTTTCCTATCTCTTGCATATATGGGTAACGTTTTCTCTATCTCAATATCAATCTCGCCTGGGGACCTTGGTGGCTGGTGGCAATGGATTGCTGGGCGAGCTTGTAGGGTTGAGGGAAGAGGAAGACCAAGTGAACCAACAGTGGGCTTGGAAAATATGCTAGATAAGGTATGGAGCTGCCTCATTCAAGAACATGTGGGAATTATTGGCCTCTACGGCATGGGAGGAGTTGGCAAAACTACACTCTTGACCCAAATCAACAACAGGTTTATCAATACGTCTCATGATTTTGATGTTGTTATCTGGGTAACTGTGTCAAAAGATTTGAGACTTGAAAAGGTTCAAGATGAAATTGGGGAGAAGATAGGTTTTTTTGAGGAGAAATGGCATACAAAAAGAATTGATGAGAAAGCTGTAGACATCTACAACGTGTTGCGCAAAAAGAAGTTTGTGTTGTTGTTAGATGATGTATGGGAGCGAGTTAATCTGATAAGACTAGGAGTTCCTTTTCCAGATGGACAAAACAGCTCCAAGGTAGTATTCACAACTCGTTCGGAGACTGTATGCAGCCTAATGGATGCTCAAAAGAAGATTAAAGTGGAGACTCTGGAGTGGGAAGAAGCCTGGAAACTATTTCGAGACAAGGTTGGAGAAGACATCCTCGGTATTCATCCAGATATACCTCATCTTGCACAAGCTGTTGCCAGAGAGTGCGATGGTTTGCCAATTGCACTCATTACTATTGCTCGAGCCATGGCTTGCAAGAAGACACCCCAGGAATGGAGTCATGGTCTTGAAGTGCTGAGAAAATCTGCCTCAGAATTACAAGGTATGGGTGATGAGGTGTTTCCTCTTTTAAAGTTCAGTTATGATAGTTTGCCTAATGTGAGAATTCAATCTTGCTTCTTATATTGCACCTTGTTCCCAGAAGACTATAAAATTGATAAGGATGACTTGATAGATTATTGGAATTGTGATGTATTTTGGAATGATTTTGATCATAATGGAGGGAGTACTTCTCCCACCGAGGGATTCAACAGTATTAGCACTCGATTACTGAAAGATGAAATTCCATCTGCTCGTAATGAAGGGTACGAAATTATTGGTACTCTTGGACGTGCCTGTTTATTGGAAGATGAAGGCAAATACGTAAAGATTCATGATGTGATTCGTGACATGGCTTTATGGATTGCATGCGAATGTGCAGAGAAAAAAGAACATTTTTTGGTGCAAGCAGGTGCTCAGTTGATTAAAACGCCAAAGGCTGATGAATGGGTAGGGGCAAGCCGGATGTCATTGATGGCGAATTCCTTTGAAGATCTACCAGAAAGTCCTAGTTGTCCTCGTCTTTTGACTTTATTTCTTTGTCATAATCATGATTTGAGCATGATCAATGGTGACTTCTTCCAGTATATGGATGCATTAGCAGTTCTAGATCTGTCGGAGACTCGTATAGAAGAATTGCCTCTAGGAATTTCCAGATTGATTTCATTGCAATATCTTAATCTATCTAATACATGGTTAAGGCGATTATCATTTGAGCTAAAGGGGCTGAAAAAACTAAAATACTTGAACTTGGAGAGCAATGGTCACCTGAAAATGATTCCAGGGCAGGTGATATCTAATTTGTCATCACTGCAAGTTCTGAGAATGCTGAGATGTGGGAGTCATTTGTATGAAAAGGCGGGAGATAATATATTGTCTGATGGTAATTTGCAAATAGAGGAGCTCAGGTGTTTGGAAAATCTGAATGAATTAAGCTTCACAATCAACTATGCGTCCATTCTCCAGAGCTTTCTCAACGCCCACAGATTACAGAACTGCACTAAAGCTCTACTCCTAATGTGCTTTGATTCGCCAAACTCGATCAACATTTCATCTTTAGCGAATATGAGGCATCTGGGCGTCCTGGAAATCCTAGCCAATCCTAATTTGGAAGAGTTGCATGTTGATTTTGCTGTGCAAGGAACATCACAAATGCCCTCTATGATCTCAACTAGGAAATGCTTTGACAGCCTTCGGCAAGTACTTGTTTATAAATGCGACAGATTGCGGGAGTTGTCATGGCTTATTCTAGCCCCAAATCTGGAAAATTTGAGAGTCATATCTAACCACAATATGGAAGAAATATTCAGTACCAGAAAAATTATTGAACTGCTAATTAGGAGCAGAAATCCAACACCATTCACGAAACTTGAATTTCTTGAATTGCGTAAATTACCGAAATTGAAGAGTGTGTATTGGAATGCACTGCCCTTCCCATTCCTGAGAAAAATGAAAGTGTATAAATGCCCTATGCTCAAGAAGCTTCCATTAAATTCTGATAATACAAAGGGATGCAAAGTTGTCATTGAAGCAGAGGCACAATGGTGGGAACATCTTGAATGGGAGGATGATGCTACTAAAGCTGCCTTTCTACCCCATTTCACACATTACACAATTCGGTAGAGGTAAGAAATTTGACAAATCTACGTCGTATGCTTCATATTTCGGATGATGAGCATTTGAGAGTGCTAAGAAATTTGATAGTATGCTTCTTGTCAGCTGACGTGATTTTGTCCCTTTTTCTCCTCCTCGATATATTTTCCTTAATTGATGTCAAGATGTTGTAAAGGAATAAATGGCGTGACAGAAATGTATAATCTAGATTTTATTTCTTTGTCTTTTGATTTATCATGTTACCACAGCTTATTCCTATTTTAAAAATTTTTCTTTTTAGTTTTTTTTTTTAATTTAATTGGCTGAATGTGTATTTGAATTTTAGAAATAGTTATTTGACGTTATTGTTTCTAATATGTATTTGCCTATTTGGTATTTTCTACTTGCTCAGTTTATTGAACTTGTACTTTGAGAAGCAATCTGTCAAATACATGTTAAATAAATTTCCAGTCATGTAAAAAGGTAATCTTTGCCAAATTGTTAATTGTCAGAAACCTCAACTGGCTCAGTTATACCATGAAAATATTTCGACACATTTACCGGGAAGCAAACAAGTGTGCAAATTGGCTTGCCCAGTAGGCTTGTTCTCTGGATCAGGGTGTGTTTAATCTCCCTCAACCTCCCACTGATTTGAAGCAGTGGCCTGTGCATGATCAATTGAGAGTGGCCTACTCTTCGGTTGTGGTTATTGTTGCTTAGAGCTTTCTCTTTCTATATCTATATACACAACCAGTCAAAACTCCTAACAAGATGAGATTACTCTTCTAAGGAAAACCTTTAGTGTACAAAAAAATGTTTACAAAAAATATACAAAGAACGTGAAATGCCTACTTTACCCTTATACCATTTTGGCTATAAATTAGTTTTGCTTTCCCTCTAAAATACAACAAATTATAACATTCCTTTTCTTTGACCAATCAACTCTCACCAATCTCTCAATCAATCATAGCCTTCTTTTTCTTTGACCAATCATATTCTACCAAATCTTCAATCAATCAGTAGTACCTATCAATCTTTCAACCAATCATAGTTAATAAAAAATTACACCAATCAAGTCTAACCACACCAAAAATTCAATCAATTACACTTGATTTCATATTGTGTTATTAGAACTGGACCAAACTGGACCAACTATTGATTTGATTTAAGCTAGAATCAGGCCAATGATTCGTTCAGTTTGATCGGCGATTCAAGCTTCAAACCCTTTATTTAGCAAACTGGAGTTGACTTATCCGAACCAGTCAGGTAATTGGTGAACTAATTATATTATAAATTAATTAACTATAATCAATTAGATCATAATCAATTATATCAATTAATCAACTATAATTAATTATATCATAATTAATTAGATCAACTAATCAAGTAACAATTAACAATTAGATCAATTAATCAAATAACTATTAACAATTAGATCTTAAATCAAGTAACTATGATCAATTATATATTAATCAAGTACTATCAAGTAATTGATCAATTAATTAAAGTCATAATTAATCAAGTAGATTATAATCAAATTGATAATAAATTAAGTAACTATGATTAATTAGATCATGATCAAGTACAATCAGGTATTTTATCAATTAATCAAGTATATCATAATCAATTAGATCATAAATCAAGTAATTATGATCAATTATATCATAATCAAGTACTATCGAGTATTTTATCAATTAATCAAGTAGATTATAATCAATTAAGCCATAAATCAAGTAACTATGATCAATTAGATCATAATCAAGTATAATAGGATATTTTATCAATTAATCAAGTAGATCATAATCAATTAGGTTATAAATCAAGTAACTATGATTAATTAAATCATAATCAAGTACAATATGGTATTTTATAAATTAATCAAGTTGATCATAATCAATTAGATCATAATCAAGTAATGATGATCAATTACATCATAATCAAGTACAATAGGGTATTTTATAAATTAATCAAGTAGATCATAATTAATTAGATCAAAATCAAGTAAAATAGGGTATTTTATAGATTAATCAAGTAGATCATAAATCAAATAATTATAATTAATTACATCATAAACAACTACAATCAGGTATTTTATCAATTCATCAAGTAAATCATAATCAATTAGATAATAAATCAAGTAACTATAATTAATCACATCATAATCAAGTATAATATGGTATTTTATAAATTAATCAAGTACATCATAATAAATTAGATCATAAATCAAGTAACTATTATCAATTAGACTATAATCAAGTGCAATAGGGTATTTTATCAATTAATCAAGTAGATCATAAATCAAATAGATATAATCAATTACATCATAATCAAGTACAATTAGGTATTTTTTTCAATTAATCAAATGGATCATAATCAAGTAATTATGATCAATTATATCATAATTAAGTACTATAGTGTGTTTTATCAATTAATTAAGTATATCATAATCAATTAGATCATAAATCAAATAAATATGATCAATTACATTATAATTATTTTATTATTATGGAATGAAATTGATCATCCTTTTATGTAAGTCTACCCAGCAATATTGACTTTCAATATAGGCTGTAATAGATTTTCAAGGAAAGAAAAATCAATTAAATAAATTCGAGTGCTAGAAATGGGCTTGAATGAACTTGATAAAACACTAGCACTACAATTGGAAAATTAGAAGACCAGTTCCCATTACTTGTCATTCCCATTGCTGAAGCACTTATATAAATAATTTTGGCTAAGGTGATCTACTTTTTTATTTTAAAAAAAAACAAATAAATAAGATTTCCATACCCAACTCATCTTTTAAGTATAATTTGGTTAAGAATTAAAAAAACTATTATGTTTAGAAATATTTAAATAAAAAAATTTCTACGCTAGGAGAAATTGTTGGTCCAGGTCTTCAGTGGTGTGTTACGGCATGTGATTTTGCGCTTTCTTTGGATTCTTTTGTATATGGGGTTTGATGCATAGCTTTTTGCTTCTTGTCTTATAATTTGTTTATCACAATTTTTTTTAAATTGGTAGATACATATATGATTCGTTGATTAAATAAGGCATGAGACCCATTAAAAATGAAGATTTAATACAAATAGTCTTAACTAAATGCACCCAAGAGCATGCTCAAGATTAAACGCAGAAACCCAAGAGCATACTAGAGCCTTTTGCCAAAACGTTGTCAAATAAAAATGTAATTGTTCATTTTTGCATGGTCTGGGAAATATTTCCCAAACCAGGGGAATACCGATAATATGATTTCCGGCAAAGGTTACCAATAGTCAAGGGTCAATCTACTTCATATTGAGTGGGTCTCACTAAAATAAATTTTAAAATATTAAAATATTATTATATTTAATAAATTTAGACTTATTGTTTTAACAATTATTATACTTATTATATAATAATTAACATTTAAATTAATAATTATTATACTTATTATTTTGATAATTAACATGTTATATAAAAAAAACTAGTGTACCTATTAGTTTATTAAGTTGTGAAATTGGTGATGATATTACCCATTGCAACTATAAGTGTTAAAGAGCATTTTCTGCCATAAAGAATGTAAAAACTCAATTGCGTAATCAAGTAAGAGATGAGTTATTAAATGATTATTCGATTACGTATATTGAAAGATATTTTTTTATAGTGTTAATTATAAAGTGATCAAGCAATGCTTTTAGAAACTAAAAACTCTTCAAAGATAATTGTAATTTGAGATTGTGGCGAGAATTATGAAATTATTTTTTATATTTTCTTTTTCTTAGTAGATAATTTATTATTATAAATAATATATTTTTTAAATTAAATAAAATATTTTTTTAACCCTGCTAATTCAATTTGCTGGCTCCACCTTGCCAATAGTATGTGTAGTGGTATTATGCTTTTAAAAAGAACGGAGGTGGGAATCACATAGCTCCTTGCATACACGCCGATATTGTAGCAGTTGATATTCTAGTTTTTTTCAACTTTCAACAAGTGCAATGTTAGACCAAACCCAGTATCTTCATTAAGAGTAATAAACACTCACCCTCTTTTTTCTTAAGCATGCTTAATTTCTAGCACTTGCAAGTTGTCACAAATTATAACTTGTTATTATCTTTTCATATTTAAAATTGCTGAGCAACAAGAAAGATAAGGTTTTCATTACTAATGACAAGTCAGAAAAATTTTAGACCTATCGCACATGTAGTGCTACTAATCATATCCCTTGGGAGCCCTTTGATTAATGGTTAGCAAGATTGTTCTTTGATTTAATATAAACAATAGTGATGATAACATCAGAAATTAGTTGTCTAACATAATCATGTCTTAAAGCAATATGTCTAGACTTGCCATTATAAATCTTGCTAAATGTTCTAAACATAGTAGCTTCACTATCACAGTGCAAAGAGATTGATGACATCGGTTGTGGCCACAACTTTGTACCTAGCAATAAATTATTCAGTCATTCTGCTTATTTACTTATTATTGTTAAAGCATTAAACTCAGATTTCATTATGGAATGAGTAATACATATCTGTTTCTTATGAGCCCATGAGATAGCTCATCCAATAAAGTGAATATCCAATCGGATGTAGGCTTATTATCATTAACACTAGTATCCAACTGGCGTTACTATAACCCTTAAGCATTGAAGGAAACTTATTGTAAAACAAGGCAAAAGACTTTGCCCTTTTAAGATAACCAAGAACTTTTTCAACAGCTCTCTAATGATCAGTGATACGATTATGAGTATATCTTAACTGTTTACAAATAGCAAAAGTAATATCTGGCCTAGCACAATACATAACATACATCAAACTAACAATTGCACTAGCATAGTCTAATTGACTTACAGATCTTCCTGAATTTTCAACTAATTTGTTAGAAACATTAAATGGAGTATTAGCTTATTTAATACCCAAATAATTATACTTGGAAAGAATCTTATCAATATAATAAAATTGACTCAAAGCAAAACCTCCACTATGTTTTTTAATTTTGATACCTAAAATAGCATCCACTTCTCTCATATCTTTCTATAATCATTCCAAGTGAGTAATTTTGCATTCACAGCAGTCACTTGAAGTTGTTCAGACACTTTTATTGTCAAATCTTTGAGTCTAAATACTAAAATAGGCAATTCATCTACTTAATTCATAACAGGTTTATTTTCTAACATTTGAAACTAAAAAAAGAAAAAAATCATACTTAGAAATCTGTCTATACCTTGTTTTTCATAAGTATACTTACACTCTAAGGCTTGCCAAATTTCTTGCGAAATTTTGATAGACCAAAATAAATCATATAGTCTGTCAAAAAGAGAATTCAGAATAAATCCTATGTAGCAAACTTCACCTCCTTCACATATCTTGCGAGTTGCTATGATTGTTGCAGTCTCATTATTAGATGGTTTAGGAATTTTGGGAAAATTATCGCTCAGCAAATATGCAATACCCAATTCAGCAAGTCAAAATAATAATTTGTCCTTTCAGCGAGTGAAATTGTTTCTATCAAAATGCTCTAGTTTGAAGACATCAGGAATGACAATCTTGTTGAAAATAGAATAAAAAACATCAGTACCAAAAGCCTCCATTATTGAATAATTCCCTTAAGATTGTTAGAAAAATAATAATAACAATAACAATAGGCTTCGATCATGTAGTTGCTCTCTTTAAGGGAATTATGCCTCCCACCATGATGCTATCAGATATTTTGAGCAAATCCCTCTAGGATAATAAAACCAAAACAGAATTTTAGACAACGATTTTAGAATTATCTCAAGAACGAATTAAAAAATAACAATGTTGATTGTAAGTAGAAATGAAGAGAAGAGATAAAAGAGAAAGAATTCATAGATTTTTGTTCAAACTATTATTTATAAAGCATTTGCACCTCTTCAAACAAATACAACAGTTCACTTTGCATCTATTAGAATAATTAGATATGTTCACTTTGTAACTTTTAAAACAATTATATCTATTCACTTATACCTTTTAGAGCAGAAATAACTGTTGATAATAAACAGTTCGTTTTGATATCTTTTAATGTATAGACATAACTTTTTCAATACGGGACAACTTTTCTATCACTAACTATTTCTATCATGCAAGACATCACATGCCAAATTACATTGTTCTTTGATATTTTTAAAATTTAATCAATTTTTAATTAATTTTATATATTAATTATCCATTTTTAATACTACATTTAGCTTTGGATGCTGTGTTGGTGGATGTGTTACGGCTAAACAGAGTGATTTTGCTACTTGTGAATTCTCAATTATGATGCTAATCAATTTTAAAAATTTCATAAAAATTAATATATAAGTTACTTGAGGGAAACTCAAGAATTAATGATGTTCAAAATAATTTATAAAATTTAAAAAATATATTAAAAAATAAAATTTAAGCTTTGAAAGCTAGTTTCTCTCTCTATGAGCAAAATTATTTGTCTTCCACACATTTTAATTTTCTGCAAGATGAGAATTATGGGCTTCAAAGGAGGATGTGAAGCAAAAGGTTGACTTAGAGGAAGGACAACAAAAAAAGGCACTGCAACAAGTTCTATTGTGGCTTTCGGTGGCGGAAGCGATGATAACCGAAGCAGAGGAGCTCGAAAGTGATGGTCCACAACAAGTTCAGAAATTGCTAGCTGGAGATATTTCCAATTACATGTTCATGGGAAGGGTCCCCAAAAAATTAGAAGATGTGATTGCGTTAAAAGCCAAAGGAGATTTTAAGGAAGTGGTTGAGAGGACACTTCCAGAACCAGTGGAAGTAAGAAATGTTAATCCAACTGTGGGCACTGAAACTACCTTAGACAAGGCATGGAGCTTCATCACGGGAGATAAGGTGGGAATTTTTGGCATATACGGTATGGGGGGAGTCGATAAAACTACTCTCCTTACTCAAATCAACAATAGATTTGCCACTATATCTAATAATTTTGATGTTTTGATTTGGGTTGTGGTTTCTAAAGATTTGAAACTTGAGAAGATTCAAGCGCAAATTTGGAAAAAAATTGGCTTTTTTTATGAGAAATGGGAAAAGAAAAGCCTCCATGAGAAAGCGGATGACATATTCCATGTATTGAGCAGAAAGAAATTTGTATTATTGTTAGCTGACATATGGCAGCGAGTGACCTTGAAGAAATTGGGGTTCCTCGGCCTACAAGACAAAACAGATGCAAGATAGTATTCACAACATGCTCTTACAGAGTAGGCAGGCAAATAGAAGCTGAAAAGATGATAAAAGTGAGACCTTTGGATTGGGAAGAAGCTTGGGCATTGTTTCAGAAGAAGGTTGGGGATATTGATCTTGATATTTTCCCTCTGGCTCAAGATGTTGCTAAAGAGTGTAGAGGATTGCCAATCGCTCTCATTACCATTGGTAGAGCCACAACCAATAGAATTACAAGGGAAGAATGGAAGCATGCTCTTAAGGTACTAAGAAGTTTTACCTCCAGCTTACCAGTCATGGAGGATGAGGTATTTCAAGATATGGAGATTGAGGTATTTGTACAATTGAAATTTAGTTATGATAGTCTGAGTAGTGATAAAGTTAAATCTTATTTCTTATATTGTTCCTTATTTGCGGAAGACTTTGAAATTCCCAAACATGGATTGGTAGATTATTGGATTTGTGAGAATTTTAGTGATCACAATGAGTCATATTCTATAATCGATTCACTTATTGGGGCATGTTTATTGGAAGAGCAAGGCGAACATGTGAAAATGCATGATGTGATTCGTGACATGGCTCTGTGGATAGCATGTAAATGTGAAAAAGAAAAGCATGAGTTTTTTATGGAAGCGGGTGCCCAATTAACTCAAGTACCAGAGGTTGGAAAATGGGAACGACAAAACGTATGTCCCTGATCGCAAACTCTATAGATAGAATCCATGAAGTTCCTAGATGTCCCCATCTTTTAACTTTATTTCTCAGTTATAATCATAGTTTGAGGGAGATCAGTGATGGTTTCTTTCAGTTTGTGGATGCACTAAATGTTCTGGACCTATCACTCACTGGTATAAGGGAATTGCCAGTGGAAATATCAAAATTAAACTCATTGCAGTATCTTAATTTGTCAAGGACGTTGATAAGGCAATTGCCAGTTGAGTTGAAATTGTTGGTAAATCTGAAATATCTAAACTTGGAGAATAACATCGATCTAAATATGATTGCAAGGGGAGTCATATCTAGTTTATCATCATTGCAAGTTTTCGAAATGTACAACATTGGTTTTTGTGAGGTCCAAAAAAGGGAAGATAATATGCTAGTAGAGGAGTTACAATGTTTGGAACGCTTGAATGAACTGAGCAGCACAATAACATGTGTCTCAGGTCTCCAGTGTTATGTCAACTCTTACGAATTACTCAACTGTACTCGAACTCTAAGCCTTCAATTGTTTCCAGGTCCACAATCTCTCAACATTTGGTTGTTAACAAATATGAAGAATCTAGAAGTTTTAGTTATAGTTGGTGGAGGGAATTCAGAAGATTTGGATGTCGATGTTGTAATGGAAGAGATAGAAACACATGATGATGCAGGTGGAGGTCTAGGCAACTTAATGATCTCAAGGGAGACATGCTTTAATAGCCTTTGTTAGAAGAAAGAATACAAGTAATGAAGGAAATGATTATGTATTTGTCTGTGTCTGATTTACAGAGATATTACATCTATTTATACATGAGAATATGAGCTAATTTAGACAAGAATAATAATTGCTATAATTATGCTGCACAAATCTCCTATAATCATGCTAATTGCTGTAATTATGCTAACACCCCTCCCTCAAACTCAAGGTGGTAGCACAGGTGCCAACTTGAGTTTGCTTAAGAGATCCTAAAAGCGAGCTGGAGGATGCGTTTTGGTGAATATATCAGCGGTTTGGCTGACAGAGGAGACAGTAATTAAACATATGGTGCCATGAGCAACATGATGACGTACAAAATGACAATCGATTTCGATGTGTTTGGTATGCTCATGAAATACATCATTATGAGAAATCTGTATGGCACTTCTATTATCGCAATGAAGCATTATGGCAGAAGAATGAGTGACACCCAAATCAGTTAATAACCACCGTAACCAAAGTAATTCAGATGTAGCATCAGCAAGAGCACGATATTTAGATTCTATGCTAGAACATGCGACAACAGTTTGCTTTTTGCTACTCCATGAGATAAGAGAATTACCCAAGAAGAAACAATAACCAGTTGTAGAGCAACGATCTGTCAGATCACCAGCCCAATCAGCATTAGAGTAGCCAGATAATATTAGGGAGGAGGTAGCGAAAAAGTGCAAACCATGAAAAAGAGTGCATTTGATATAACGAAGGATTCGAAGTACTGCAGAGAAATGAGTTGAGCGAGGAGCAAACATAAACTGGCTGACCAGATGAACAGCATATGAAATATCAGGTCGAGTAACTATGAGATAAACAAGACTCCCGACAAGCTGTCGATATAAAGTAGGATCATCAAGAGGAGTGCCAAGTTTGCAATTGAGCTCCAATGGGTTTGATACTGTTTTGCTATCAGTGATGCCTGCTCGAGAAAGTAAGTCGGATGCATACTTGGCTTGAGATAGATAATAGCCATCAGAATTTTGAGAAACTTCAAGACCCAAAAAATAGCTAAAAGAACCCAGGTTTTTCATTTCAAAATGCTGATTGAGATAATGTTGTAACTCTGAAATACCAGATGAATCATCTCCTGTTATTATCATATCATCAACATAAAGCAACAGAAGAACAATACCACTGTCAGTTCGGCGAGTGAATAATGCATAATCATATGGACTAAAGAGAAAACCAAGTTGAGCAAGAGTGGAACTAAATTTGGCAAACTAGGCCCTGGGAGCTTGTTTTAATCCATATAAGACTCGCCGAAGTTTGCAAACCTTATGAGGAGAATGATAACTAGGAGGAGGATGCATATAAACCTCTTCTGTTAAATCACCATGAAGAAAAGCATTTTTTACATCCATCTGGAAAAGTTTCCATTTACGAACTGCAGCAATATCTAAGAGACTGCGAATAGATATTAATCGGGCCACTGGAGCAAAAGTTTCTTCATAGGCGATACCATACTCTTGAGTGTACCCTTTGGCTACTAAGCGAGCTTTGTAGCGTTTAATAGTTCCATCATAACGGGTCTTGATTTTGTAAATCCATTTGCAACCAATAGGGGTCTTGTTTGGTGAAAGATCAACTAAATCCCAAGTATGAGTTTTCTCTAAAGCCTGAAGTTTATCAGTCATAGTTTGCTGCCAAAGAGGGTCAATACTTGCCTCACGATAAGAACGAGGCTCATGAAGGGTTGCAATAGTAGAGTAACAATGAAAATCAGAAACATAATGAGGAGTTTCTCTTACACGGGTAGAACGACGAAGAGCAGTGCTAGGAGGAGATGCAGGCGTAGGTACTAGATCAACAACTGGTGCAGATTCAACAGGGGCAGGTGTAGTTGGGCTAATATTGAGCACTTCACAATCACCTAGATCAGGACTTGGAAACAGCTCTTTGGAGGAGTCAGTGAAAAATAGAGAGTCAGTATTGACAGAGTGATGAAATTTGGAAAGAGAAGAGAACATAGTATTGTCCCAAACGGTAACATGACGAGAGATGCGTAACTTATTAGAAACAGGATCCCAACAATGATACCCTTTGTGTTCAATGCCATAACCAGGAAAACAACATAGACGAGCACGGGGTTCTAATTTGGTATGTTCATGAGGTTATAAAAGAACAAAAGAAACACATCCAAAAGGTTTAAGGATGGAATAGTCAGGAGGTTGTCCAAACAACTTTTTAAAAGGAGATGAATTATGAAGAACCAAGGTAGGAAGACGGTTAATAATATAAACAGCATGAAGAGCTGCTTCTCCCCAAAATTTTTCTGGACATGAGGCAGAAAGAAGAAGAGTATGTACAGAATTAAGAATATGGCAATGCTTGCGTTCGGCTCACCCATTTTGTTGAGAGGTGTGAGAACAAGAACGTTGAACAATGGTGCCTTGTTGACTAAGAAACTGAAGTAAAGAAGAATCCCGATATTTCATGGCATTGTCTGTTCAGAGAATTTTAATGTCACAAGAGAACTGAGTTTTAATCATTTTTGCAAATGTGATGTAAATATGTGATAACTCAGATCGATGTTTCAAAAAATATATCCAAGTAAACCGAGAATAATCATCAATAAATATCATAAAATAACGAAAACCATTTATTGAAGAAATAGGAGAAGGACCCCAAATGTCAGAATGAATTAAACCAAAAGGAGTGTCTGAAGTAGTATTATTATGAGAAAAAGATAATACAGGTTGTTTTGCAAGCTGACAATTTAAACAATTAAATGACTCAAACTTAGTAGATCCTAATAATCTACGAGAAATTAAAGGTTGAATTTTACTGGCAGAAGAATGAACAAGAAGAAGATGCCATTGGTGAATGGAGGAATTAGGGATTGTAATTGCAAACACAAATCTCTGAGGAAGATGTAAAGATGCAAGCTCAAATAATCGAGCCACTCTGCGACTCTCCCCAAGAATCTGTCCCGTTTGTGGATCTTGTACCTGGACACCGTGGGGAGAAAAAATAACATTTAATCCTTTTTCACACAACTGACCAACAGAAATAAGATTGAGTGCCAAATCAGGGATATAATAAGTGTCAGGGAGATGAAGATTTGAGGTATACACATGACCAGTATGTGTGATGTTCATTTTAGTACCATTTGCAGTATGGATTGGTGGTAAGGAAGATACAGGTTTTGCGGAAGACAAGAATTTAAGATTAGTGGTCACATGATTACAACATGCAGAGTCAAAAAGCCAATAAGAATTACCCGGAGTGGCAAACATGGCAGCAGGAGAATTAGAAGAGATAACCTGTTTGAATAGTGCCTCAAGATCACTCATGGTGATGGCAATAGAACTCTCACTAGCAGCAATAGCAGTGACAGAGAAAGATCCAGGCTTTGAGACATTCTTGAATTTAGAATGACCTCCTTTGGGTCTTGGAGGGCGTGTGGGACAATGTTCAAGAATATGACCATAACCATGATAATATTTACATTCTACAGTAGGACAATATGCAAAAGCATGACCAATTTGATTACAATTCTTACAGAGTTGATTGCTAGATTTCTGATGTGAGGATCGAGTAGTTGCAAGAGTAGTTTCAAATTGAGGAGTTTTATCCAAACTAAGATGAGTATCTTTAAAAATAATCTCTTGAATAGCAGTATCCAATGATGGGAGTGGATTTCGATGTAGCAGGGACACTCGAACAGCCTCATATTCTGATCGAAGAGCCATTAGAACTTGAATGAGATAAAGATGATCTTCACTGATTTTGGCCTGAGATATTTGATTCCAAATGGGTTGGACGTGGGCAAGAAAATCATTCACAGATTGACCTGCTTCTTGTTTCAGATTATAAAGAGTAGTCCACAACTGATAATAGTGGGCAAGTCCAGTGGTCTGATATCGATTAGCAAAAAAAATCTCAGATTTCTTTTATAGAGTCATAATTAGCAAATTAGATGTGGATGGACGAGACAGAGGTATCGCGAAACCAGGTGATGATTTGATGATTTTTACTATCCCAATCCTCAAGACGGTCAGCAAATTTTGTATCAGTTTCATCGTTCTCTCTTGTCGGCATAGTGATATCTCCGGTAACAATATGCTAAAGCTTGCGACCTATCAAAAAATTTTTCATTCCTTGAACCCAAATATTATAGTTGGAACCAGCCAGAACTGTTGCAATAGGTTTTGAAATATTAGATTTCTCCATTGATAACAAGATGAGGAGAAAAAAAAATGGTATAATAACAGGAATGAAAGAATGAACCAGAACAGGTTGTAGAGAGAGAAGAGAGACCCCAGAAATTAGAAATAAAAGCTTTACGGCTCTGATACCATGTTAGAAGAAAGAATACAAGTAATGAAGGATCTGATTTACAGAGATATTACATCTATTTATACATGAGAATATGAGCTAATTTAGACAAGAATAATAATTGCTATAATTATGCTACACAAATCTCCTATAATCATGTTAATTACTGTAATTATGCTAACAGCCTTCATACATTGATGTTACGGAGAAAACTCAGATTGAAGGATCTGACATAGATTATTCTAGCTCCAAATTTGACGTATTTGTATGTGGGCGACAACAAGCATATAGAAGAGATAATAAGTGTTGAAAAGTTGGATGATGTTCAAGTTGGGGATGAAAATTTCAATCCGTTTTTTAAACTCGAATATCTCGACTTGGAAGAATTACCAGAATTGAAAAGCATTTATCCCAAAGCCTTGTCCTTTCCCTCTCTAGAACGAATCAATGTATATAAATACCCACAGCTTAAGAAGCTGCCATTAAACTCGAGCAGCGCAAATGGAGGCAAAGTTAAGATTGAAGCAGAGGAACGATGGTGGAAAGATGTTGAATGGGAGGATGATTCTACTAAAACTACCTTTCTATCGTGTTTTGTGCCTTCTCGCTCTCACTATTGATTCTCACATCTGCTTGGTTTCCATAGGTAATTAGTTTTCGTTTTCAACATGTTACTTCGATCTCCTTCTAATTCTTTCCGAAAAAAAGGCAAAAGCCCAATGTACGCTTTGGCTCCGTAAAACAATTTTATCATTTCGCATTGACATTTTTTGATCATATTATTTCCTTTAGCTTTGGATGGTGCTATTGGCCAAATGCTACATTTAGCTTTGGATGCTATGTTGGTGGATGTGTTACAGCCAAATGGAGTGATTTTGGTACTTTGAATTCTCGACTATCAAGACAGCAATTCTTGTGCATTTCCTATTACTGCATGTGTAAGCTTGCATTATTATTTAAATATAAGATTGGATCTCATATCTATATTCTAAAGCTACGAATTTTCTGAATTTGATTGCAAGTATTTTGTGTTTGTATTGCTTAATATATAAATATGAATTTTATATCTTTCATAATGAAATTATCAATCATTCATTTTATATGATCCTAACATTACTACTTATGGTTAATCAAGCTACCATTTCTTTAATATCTTGAATAACCACATTTGGCTATACATATTAATAATAAAAATTTGGTATTGGATCATTTCAGTCTTTCTATTTCAATCAACATATAATATATAAATAAAAATATTGTGACTCATGAAAAACTAATTTCCTCTAGAATCACATATAGTATGCATATAATTTATAGACTTATTGATTTTTTTTTTAATTTTTTTATCCTAATTGGAAATTAAAATTTTTCATATTTTTTCTTTTTTCTTTTTATTATAATCATTTTAAACAATTTTGCAAGTCTCGTGAAGCATTTTTATTGATTTTTTCTTTGATACATTCAATTTATTTATTAGTATTCATTATGAACAATGCGGCTCAAAAGGAAGCAAAAATTCAGGTTCTTATTGCTAAGCTTAACGCATTTATCAATTTGGCTAGCTCAAATTAAAAAAAAAAAAAATAGCCCGCCGCAAAAGAAAATAAAGAGAATACCCTCAAACATTAACAAAATTACAAAATTAACCCTATTACTTTAACAGTGCTAATTTCCCATGAAAAATAGGATTTTTTTTTATTTAGATTTGATTCGTTAGAAATTTAAAATATAACATAGATTGTGAAATTCATTTATTAAGTACATAAATAATATATATTTATATTTTAAATTTATAATAAATTAAATTTAAACAATAATTTTCTCGATAAATAATGCTGCGCAATGTCTGATAATGTAATATATGTATTTCTTCCGTTAATCAAGCCTATCAGGCTTGTCAGTCCTTGAGGAAACAAGATTTTGAAGATTAATGGCCCAAACAAAATTTAGCATTTTTATGAGGCAAATGGGTCCAAGTCCATCATTGGTGAAGTATTATTCAAAGCCAAAGGTCCAATTGAGTCCATCAAACCATTTAAAAAAAAAAAAATCGATTCTTGATAATGATGGATAAAAAAAATTACACAAAAAATCAATTATTTTCTTTGTCTTTAAATAATAGTTATATTTAATTTTTTTATTTTTTCTAAAATTATCTATCACATTTAAAAGAATAAGGATAATTAATTATTTTTTTAATTTTATCCTTTATCTCTAAAAAATATAATAAATATTTATACAATTTAAATAAAAGATAATTAAGTAAATTATTAATATTATTTTTATAAAAATAATAATATTTAATTATTTTTTTAATCACCGTGAGAACTTCAAATGTGACTATTATTTGTTAATGGAGGGAGCATATAATCTTTTGACGGGTTGCATGAAATTCGGTAACCTAAACAATGAAAGGATGTTGAGAATCTCAAAAGCATCAATGCATGAATGGTACTTAAATGATGTTATAAATGAAGAAGAAATCAACACAGATGAGAATTCTAAGAGCCAAGACTTCACTTAGAAATAAAGATTCATCTATAGAAATGTTAAGCAACCCACCAACACAATACAAAAAATATCATATTTTATATCAGTTTGGGACAAAATGTTTGGATTCTTGTGTTCTCTTTATCCTACTGTGCCAAAAGAGGCTTCTCTTCTATTGGCAGCGGCTCAAATTGATTGCATGGTTGGTGGAATCGTCGTTGGCATAATCATGATAGCTTGCATGGTGTAGTACTTTCACGGCAGATATGTCAAACAGTTCTTTAGTAGAATGTAATCAGTTCTCTGCCAAATGCAATAAAATGAATTATACAGTGGAATGATTATTTCTTTTATTTAAATATATATGTTCTTCTTTTACCATTTTGCTTATTATCTTTACGAATCGATTTTTAGTTTTTGTAGTCTGGGTAGCGTTATTATGCATTAAAAAAGAACAGAGGTGGGAATTACATGTGCTTGTATTCTGGTTTTTTTCAACTTCCAACACATGCAGAACAATTCACATGGCAGATTACATTGTTCTTTCATTTTTTTTTAATTTAATTGATTTTTAATTAGTTTTACATATTAATTACCCATTTTTAACACTGCATTTAACTTTGGATGTTGTGTTGGTGAACGGCTAAATGGAGTGATTTTGCTACTTGTGAATTCTCAATTATCAGGATTGTAATTCTAGTGTATTTCCTATTACTGCATGTAAACAAGTTCTTCACAAATAATAACAAGAAAGATAAAAAAAATCCATAAAATTTCACCAATTAAAAAGAAATTCCCGTATCTATATTTCTCCACATCACACCTCCTCATTAAATTTCAATAAAATTTTCAATAAAACTAAAACTTTAAAATTATGCTAATCAACTTTAAAAATTTGTAAAAATTAATATATAAGTTACTTTAGAGTAACCTAAGAATTAAAGACGTTAAAGTAATCTATAAATCGAACAAAAAATATCAAAAAATAAATTTCGAGCTTTGAAACCTAGTTTCTCTGTCCATAAGAAAAATTATTTGTTTTCCTTACCTGATTAAAAAACACAGTTAAGGCAAAATAATATAACTTGTAAAGAATATTATAATTTCCTGCACAGGTAATTTCATTTTCATTTGGTTTCATTTTTTATCTTCACAACAACCGGTAAACCTTATTGATCTTTTGGACTTTGATTATATTTATATATAATACAAACCATTATGAGTAGGTTGATAAAAAATGAAATTCAAATTATGCAAACCCAACAAAATAAAAAAAAATTAAGTATTAGTGACAAGTATTAAAAATTATTACTTTGACTCGATTTATTACAAATTTAAGATACAAATATGAAAAAATAAGAAGTTAATGATAAATTCAATATAATCGTGTAGATTTTATTCTTCCCTTCCAACAGCTTTAGAGGACGCCCTGAAAAATTGAAGAAACTACAACTCTCTTTCTATTTCGTGAGCAACATTCATTCTGCGAAGTATATGAATCGTATCTTGAGTTCTCATCCTTGTCTTGATTTCATATTGCCCATTTTTTAACTCTTCCACATGAGCAGCATGGGGTACAAAATAGTCAATATACTCATCAAAAGTCTTCTCTTGCCTGATTGCAGCTAGTCTTTCATACGTATTAGCTAACATATCTCCAGCATACCTATGTAATAACTCAACTGTAAGCTGATTCAATAACTGTCACCATTAAAAAATAGTTTTTGTGTATGTTAATATTTTAAATATATTTATTATTTAAGTGTTAATGATATATAATCATAATTAGAAAATTGCTCGTTTAATGCGCGTGGTTATTAATAATTTTAGTAAATAAATAATTATAATTTTATATTTTTTTAATTTAATATATAATAAAATAATCTCTACAAAATAAATATATAATAAAATAATATTTTAAATTTATTATTAATTACTTATATTTTATTTTTACCCCCCACCCCCACACTGTCACGACTCAATCTATGGGCCGGACCGGTACTAGGACCTGGACCAGCCTAAAGCCCCCGAGGCCCGTAGTAAGCCTAACTATTCCTTAACCCAACTCTAAGGCCTATTTGGGCCTAATTTCAAAAATTCAACCGGACAGAGTCCGGCCATAAAATGGACCATTTGACTGGGAGTTTTTTATTCGTTCGATCTGTAAACACAATATATAATAAATTGGGGAGCTCAGCTCACCCTCCACATAATCAAAATGTCATAACTCAAATGGGAGCTCAGCTCCCTCATCCAATCACATCATGCATACAGTTAATAATTTTACAGGTCCAACATAATTTCTATATTACAGGCCCAAAATAAAAATAAGTGCTTCTAACATATGCGGAATCTAAAATTTAACTCAATTATACAAAATACATTAAATACTATCAATGGACCTGCGAAGAAGAAGAGCAGGTTAGCCACAACAAATAATCCTCCTGTAGCCTGAAAAAAAAATAGATGAACAGGAGTGAGCGTTCGATTCAGAGAGTAAAATATCAATTTTAACCTTAATCTCTATAGCTATCTAAAGCTAATGCATCCTGTGGAGTGAAATGCAACATCGTCATAATTTTCATATCATAACAGTAAAAAGGCAATTTGGAGCACTCACACACCTAACACTGTCAAACAATACCTATATGAGAGCTGATCCCCTATACGGCTTAATCCAACCTCTGCTAGCAAGTGTCTCTCAAGCTGGACTTTCGCTTAATAAACCAAATGTGGGGTCTCAGCGAGTGTTTCTCAAGACGTGTCTACCCCGAAGGACCGGGTCCCAGTGAGTGTCTCTCAAGCTGTGTCTACCCGTCTTGTCAATATCCAATACCATACCACATGCACGCCACGCACACACACTGCTCTAAATTACCACAAACAACATCCATGACACTTCAACAATTATGAATGCAATATAAAACGTACCTAGTGTTTAACTACATAGATACATATTTATAAGTGATGCATGGCCATGCTTGAACATATAATAATATCGAAATTACAATTAAAATTAATATTTTACTCACAGACTTAACCGAAGTCACTGTGGCGGTTGGGCGGAGGAGGAAGGCTGTCCCGGCTCACCTGACAATTTTATTATAATTATTTAATAAATTTAACTCAATACAAACTAAGAAAAGACCAAAGATATCCTAAGTCGTGCCGAAAATCCGGCAGAGTCTCTCCTATATCTAGGACCTACCCAACCTGCAAAAGGGCTTAAAATGCACTTCTATATCTACAAACTACACACCCACAACTCAATCACATCACACAGCCCCTCCTGGGCCCATCCAAACAGTCAACAATCATAATATGAAAAATTACAGTTTAGTCCTTATAATTTACCCTTTTCCAAAAACTACCCAAATGAGCTCTAAAAATTCTAAAACTTTGCCCCGCAATCTTTAGCAATATTACTAAGCTAATGCAAAAGGAATTATAATTTTCTAAGCTACCACGAATATTCTATAGATTTTTAATCCGATTCAAGCACAAAATAATTAAGAAAAAGTAAGGTTCGGGTTTACCTATGCTGATTCCGACCTTGGGAACGTGCTCGGGACGTTTGACAACGGTGGGGTAGCTAAAATCTCGACCCAATTTCAAGGCTTTTTCGGTACCCTGTCTATCCGGCCTGAAATTTACAAACTAGGACAACCGTTGAATTTCTAAGAATTGAAGGTACCTCCACGAAGCCCACAACACGGGGGTTAGTATATAATTTTTACGGAATTTTTTAAACTCATTTAGTTTCGTGGGACCCACCGAAAAACGGTGTCAAAAAATTTTGAAATTTGCATTGCCGAGAAGCTCTCGATGAGTGGAGCGCTCCGGTACTCTCGGTTTTCTTGTGGGGTTCACGGTTTGCGAGAAATTTAGCCCTAAAGTCAAAATGGGCTAAAACTTTCTAGACAAAAATTGAGCAAATCGCTCAATGAATTTTGGTGTTCTTGGTGTCTATGGAAAGCTCTAGAGGTGTAGAAGAGTTTTGACATAAGACTTGGTCCGATCGGTGGCCGGATCGGCCGGATTTTGGCCGAGACCACGAAACCGCGCGCTGCACAAAGGGGAGGTTTCGCGTGTCTTTTTCAGCGGCCTGGAGCGTCGGTCGGTGGTGGGGAGGAGCTGGGGCGGCACCGCGAGAGGAGGAGAGAGGAGAGAGGAGAAAGGAGAGAGAAAATGGAAGAGGAAGAAGAAGCGTCGGGCGCACGCGCGGAAGGATGAAGAAAAAGAAATGGCAGGTCCGATTCGACAAGTCCGATCCGGTCCGGTTAGATTCGATCAGTCCGATTCAGGATATAAAATTTTGAATTTTTACTCTGCCTTGGGACCGAAAACGAGGCCCAAAAATTTTGAAAAAATTCTAAAAAGCTCAGAAAAATTCATAGAGTCCAAATATATTTTTAGTTTTGCCACGTGGTCTTTAAATTAATTTTTAAAAATCATCAAAGTTTTATATTTTCGAAAAATCGAACTCAATTTCTAAAATCTAAAAAATTTCAAATAATTTTCTAAAATTTAAATAAAATAAAATATTAATATTTACCCACAAAATAATAAATTTAAAAATTAGGGGTATTATACATACACACACATATATAAAGCTTTTTATCTAACAGATGTTTACTAATGATTTCACAATATTTTAAAAATAAAAGAAAATATTATTGACAAAAATAATTAAAAAATAGTAATAAAATAGAAATACATATTAGAAATATGGAATAATTATATGATGGCAAATATTTTGCTAAGCCATTAGGCAACCCAAGCATTTATGCTCAGATTTTTTTTTATTAAGTCTGTATAAAAATAAAATTATTTCATGTCAATTCTCTAGTAGATTTTCAGGAATAATTTCAATAATTTTTTTATTTAAATATAAAATTATTTCATGTCAATTTCTTTAATAGATTTTTAGAGATAGTTACAATAATTTCTTCATTTAAATATAAAATTATTTCATGTCAATTTCTCTAATAGATTTTCAGCGGCAATTACAATAATTGTAAAGCCACTCAATTTGCAATAAACTAATGCTAATTCTTTAACAGGGTAGAGATTATGACAAACAGGCCACTCAATTTGCAATTGATTAGTGCGTATCATACGCGCGCGTACTGACAGCTTCATTAAGAGTAGTATATTATCAACCATATGCATAATAATAATAATAATAATAATAATAATAATAATAATAATAATTTATTGTTAGTTTAAACACGAATTTGACCAAGTGACACACAAAACAAGAGCAAATTTCAGCATCATATATTTAATTTAATTTAATTTTAATAATTTTATACTCGTTGATAATAATAATAATAATAATAATAATGCCTTTGATTTATTTTAGTTGCCAAACAGTGGTGAATGATTTTAATTTAATTTTTATGTAATCATATTTAATTTTTATTTTTTAATAAAATTTTTAAATAAAAAATTTAATTTTTTATTTTAAATAAGAATATTCATCAAATCAATTAAATTCAATTTTTATAAAATTTTAATTTTTAAATTGATGGTTAGTATTTCTAGCGCATACAATAATTTTGCGATATCACCACATGTTGGCTTATCATAAATCACTCTCTGATAATTAAAATAAAATAAAATAAATTAATAAATAAACACAAGACTTTATTGTGTATATATACTGATGTTGTATCAGATATATAAAAAAAACAAATACAACTTGAATTAATATATATATATATATATATATATATATATATATATATATATATATATATATATATATATATATATATATATATATTAGGGATGATAATTGTTTTTACTCTGATTCGATTTACTTGATATTCAATTAATTTTTTTTAATCTCATCTCGCTTTTGAAATTATGTGAGATGGAAACAAAGAGAAGATGTCTTCATCTTGAATCTACAAAATCTACTTCACATAATAATATATTATTATTTTTTACTAAAAATTAATTTATTTTAATATACTTAAATACTAAATATTTCAGATGGGGAGCATTTGATGGTACTAAGAAATTTGTTGCCTGCTAATAGTATGCTTCTTGTTAGCTGACCTGATTTAGTCTCTTCTTTCTCCTCCTCTAATATTTTTTCCTTAATTGATGTCAAGATGTTGTAAGGAATAAATAGCATGAAAGAAATGTATAATCTAGATTTTATTTGTTTATCTTTTGATTTATCAAGTTACCACAGCTTATTCGTATTTTTTAAATTTTCCTTTTAGTTTTTTTTTTATTTAATTGGCTGAATGTGTATTTCAATTTCAGCAAATGAATCACATTTGGTATTTTCTACTTGCTCAGTTCATTGAACTTATACTTTGAGAAGCAATCTGTCAAATAGATGTTAAACAAATTTCCAGTCATGTAAAAAGGTAATCTTTTCCAAAGTGTTAATGGTCAGAAACCCCAACAGGCTCCGTTATACTCTGAAAATATTTTGCGGGATGAGAGAGAAATATTTATATATTTTTTCAACGTCAAAGTGAATGCCCTTTGCAAGTCCTCCAATGCGTTGTATGAGGTTAAACATTTGTGAATTGTATTGCATCTGTTGTCTTTTATATTCAAGAACTTGAATTGCCAGGAGTTGCCACATTTCTTGTTTTTTTGCTTTTAACATGATCATTCTATTAGATGTTCCATCAAACTTTTTTCATATCCTATAATGTCTAGCAGTATGGAGTTTAAGGTGATGAATATGCTGATGCTTCAACGTTGTCCATCGCATATCATGGCCAACATTGGAGGCTTGCTTGTTTCTAGAGGCCTCAAGACGATGGATGATTCATCGAGTTGCCCTCATGCTGGGTTTAGACTTTGGGGCAACATCCACACTTGATTTCCTACAGAAACTCGTGACTAGCTGCTCTGGCCATTGGTATGATATTTTTTATCATTTTATTTAGAATTTTAATACGTAGTGTATATATATATATATATGACGAAGGTTCAATAAGAGTTGAATTATTAAAATTTAAAAATATTAAAAAAATAAGAATCATTTATGTTGACCCCGTGTAGCTCAAAATGAGCATTGATTTTGATGATAACAAAACTCAAAGAGAATCTATCTAACCCAACTTTAAAGTGATGTGTAGATTCTTTGTCTTATTCATAAAGAACCTTTCAAGTTGCATCTAAGGAGAAAGGATACTCAAAGGCATTTCAAGACAAATCCAAAATGAGAAAAGAACAAGACTATGGAAGCCAAGACTCAAAGAAAAGGTATGAAAGGCATAGTATTAGAGATTGAGTCTTAGGTCTTTTGTGAAAAGAATAGATGAGAATTTAGTCAAATGGAGCTCAAAAATGAAATTCTATTTTCTGATTACTTTTTCTCATCATGACCTTGGACACTACTATTGAAACATTTTTTTTAAGGTCTAAATCATTTTACATTGCAAGTTGAGACATGCAGCTGTTGACTTAGTTTGCTAAGATTTTTGGTTTGCTAATGTGTTTGCTAAAAAAATTAGTTTACTAACCAGTTTACTGACTGCTACCAAAATTTCATTAGTTTGCTAAATAATCAGAGCTGCTCAACTTCGCACAAAAGGACAAAATAACGGCCATTTTGTCTTGGGCAGTGTGTATAACGTTCCAAAAAGGTTTCAAACGGTCTAAAATGATTTGGGACTATAAATACACCTTCTTTACTTCATTTACGCTTGATGAAAGCTTACATTTGAACTCCAACTTTGATTTTTCATTTATTGTTTTCATTCAAGAGCTTTAAAGTCTTTGAGCTACCATTGGCAAATCAACTCATCTCTTCTTTATAGTTTGATTTGTATTGAGTAAGAGTGAGTGTTAGAACATTAAGTTGCATTTAAGAGAGGTTGTACAAGCACCTATTGAAGCTTGAGAGAGAAAGTGCTTGAGATAGCACTTGTGAAGGTTTCAAGCTACCTTGGTAAAAGCTTGGTGTTGAAAAGTTGTAAAGGGCTTTTGGTCTCTTGCCTTCAAAAGAGCAAATAGTGGAGAGAAGACTCAAAGAGGGTTCTTTGAGAGAGTGGATGTAGGCTAGTTAAGCCGAACCACTATAAAAATCATTATGTTTGATCTCTCTAACCTTGACCTCCTTACTTTTGTGCAATTTAAATTTTTCTTTTTATACATGATATTGAATGTTAGTTGAATAGATTGAATTGATAAACTTGAGGACATATTGAGTGAGTTGAGAAATTAATTGTATATTGTATGATGCATGTTTTGTTAGATATTGCTATAAATATTGATTGAGGTTTGAATTGCAACTTAGAAACACATTGTTGAAGCACATATTACTTTCACTATATATAGAGAAGTACCTAGTTGAACAAAGCCACAATTTTTCATTAGGCTATAAGCAAGGGCCGAAAAATTGTTAAAGTCCAATTCACCCCCCTCTTGGACTATTTTGGGACAACAAATTGGTATCAGAGCTTGTCTCTCTTGCTTAGGGTGTTACAACCTTAGAGTGATCCATAATGGCTGGTTCATCTAGCAATACTGCCGGTATACCCGCACCTTTAGCTGAAGGCTACTCAATTACTAGACCACCACTCTTCAATGGCACTAATTATTCATTTTGGAAAGTAAGAATGGGAAATTTCATACAATCTGTAGATATTAATGCATGGAGAATTATTAAAAATGGTCCACATGTTCCTCAAAAGAATGGTCCAGGAACTACAAAAGTTCCAAAACATGAAGATGAATATGATGACAATGATTGAAAGAAAATTTCTATAAATGCTAAAGCTATTAATATTTTGCATTGCTCACTTGACCTTAATGAATACAATCGTGTTTCAGGATGTCAATCTGCTAAGGAAATTTGGGATAAGCTTGAAGTCATTTATGAAGGAACTGATGTCGTCAAAGAGTCCAAAGCAAACCTCCTTATCCGAGATTATGAGCTGTTCGAAATGAGGCCAGGAGAATCAATTGCGGATATGAGCACAAGGTTTACCGATCTTGTAAATCTTCTCAAAGAACTTGGTAAAAAATTTGAGGAAGCCGAACTTGTGAAGAAAATTCTTAGATCACTTCCAAAATCTTGGGAAGCAAAGACAACAGTTATCCAAGATACCAAGGATTTTAAAACATTCACTTATGATGAACTCATTGGATCTCTCATTGCACATGAGATGGTATATAAGAAAGATGAAGTTAAAGATGAGCAAAAAAAGAAGAAAAGAATTACTCTTAAGTCAAACAAAGATGAAGATAAGAAGAAAGGAGTTACATTCAAAGCTGACTCAAGTGACAACTCAAGTGCTTCAAGTGAAGATGATGATGAAATGGCTATGCTTGCAAGAAAATTTAAAAGAGCTTTCAAGAAGGGAGGAAGCAAATACAAGAAATTCTTGAAAAAGTATACTCCCAAGGATAAATACTTCAGGGATTCAAAAGAAGAAATTGTATGTTATGAGTGTCACAAACCTGGACATATCAAGCCCAAATGTCCATTACTCAAAAAGAAGAAAGGAAAAGAAGATAGGAGCAAGAAAGCTATGAAAGTAGTATGGAGCAACAGTGAAGAATCTTCAAATGATGAATCAAGTGACAAAGAGATTGCTCTTCTCTGTATGATAGCACTTGAAGAGAAAGTCGAGAGTTCACAAAAGGAAGAAGAAAGTGACAATGAGGTAAACTCTTATGAATCTCCTAATGTAGAAGAACTTGAGCTTGCATTTGCTAAAGTATATGATGAGTATAGAAATTACAAGAGAAAGTGCACTAAAATGAATTTAGAAATTGAATCATTGAGATCACAAAATATTGCCATGTCCAATGTGCATAAAGAAAATGAATTTTACAAAGGACAAATTGCTTTGTTTAAAGAACTAGATTTAGAGTTGAAAATCTCAAAAGAGACTTGTGAAATGCTCATTGAGAAAAATAAAGTTCTTGAAGCTAAAGTAGAATCTTTGACAAATGATTTGGCAAAATTTACAAAAGGAAAAGAAACTCTAGATGTACTTCTTGGAAACCAAAGAATTTCAAATGAAAAATATGGAATTGGTTTTGATGGTTTCATGAACTATGACAAGTACAAGAATCATTTCATTAAAGCATCTACATCCTCTTTGCCTAATTCCACATGTTATTATTGTAATAAAAGAGGTCATATGATTAGTTCTTGTGCACTTAGGAAAGGTCTTCTTAAGGTAAAGAAGGTATGGGTGCCAAAGGGAACCTTACCTAAGGTCACTAACCCCCAAGGACCCAAAGTTGCTTGGGTACCTAAAGCTCAGTGATTAAATTTCAGGTTTGTTTCAAAGGGATGAAGGAAAGTGATAAATGGTATATAGATAGTGGTTGTTCAAAGCACATTACCGGTGAAAAGGACAAGTTTTCAAAAATTACAATGAAAGATGGAGGATATGTAAAATTTGGAGATTAAGGGAAAGGAAAAATAATTAGAAATGGCACAATCGGAACCAAACCTTGTATTGAAGATGAGTCGCTTGTTGAAGGATTGAAATACAACTTGCTAAGTGTAAGCCAACTTTGTGATAAAGGTTTTGAGGTAAAATTTACTTCTTCTCTGTGTACAATCAATAACTTAGAAAATGACACATTGTTCATTGCCAATAGATTTAATAATGTTTACTTGCTTGACATGAATAATTTTGAAACTAATCATGGTACATGTCTAGTATCTCTTGATAACTCTAGTTATTTATGGCATAGAAGACTGGGTCATGCAAGCATGCATACACTCTCAAAACTGTCTAAGAAAGAACTTGTTAATGGTCTTCCTAAGATTAATTATGAAAATGAATTTCAATGTAGAGCATGTGCACTAGGAAAGCATACTAGAGCATCTTTTAAATCTAAAAATATTGTGTCTACCACTAGACCATTAGAATTATTTCATCTTGATTTATTTGGACCCGTATCTCCTACTAGTCTTGGTGGGAAGTCATATGCTTTAGTTATTGTTGATGACTATTCAAGATATACATGGACATTCTTCCTTGCTCACAAAGATGAAACTTTTGAAAAATTCACCTCTTTTAGTAAAATGGTTCAAAATGAAAAAGGTTTTTGCATCTCATCTATAAGAAGTGACCATGGAACTGAATTTGAAAATCATTTATTTGAGAGATATTGTGATAAACATGGAATCAACCATAATTTTTCAGCTCCTAGAACACCACAACAAAATGGAGTTGTAGAAAGGAAAAATAGGACTTTGCAAGAAATGACTAGAATTATGTTGAATGAAAATAATTTGCCAAAGTACTTTTGGGCTAAAGCTGTTAATACATCTTGCTATGTGTTGAATAGAGTTTTGATTAGACTAATTTTGAAAAAGACCCCCTATGAGCTGTGGAAAGGAAGAAAACCAAATATCTCATATTTCAAAGCATTTGGTTGTAAGTGCTATATTTTAAATAACAAGAAGGATAACATAAAGAAATTTGATGCTAAATCCGATGAAGGAATCTTTCTTGGGTATTCAACAAAGAGTAAAGCCTATAGAGTGTTCAATAGAAGAACTTTGGTTATTGAGGAAACTATTCATGTTTTGTTTGATGAGACTAACCCTTCTATCAGAAGGAAAAATGTTTGTGATGATAATAATGAGCAGGTTTTTGGAAAAGAAAATATAATATCAAGTCAAGAAATGGAACAAATTGATGACAAAGATGAAGAAACTCAAGGAGAAACTACAATAGATGTCCATGATGCCAATGAAGATCAAATCAATGAAGAAATGCCAAATTTGGAAGAATTACAAGTAAATGAGTCCCAACATGAAGATTTACCTAAAGAATGGAGATTCCATAGAAATCATCCCCAAGAAGACATTATTGATGATCCATCTCAGAGGATGATGACTAGAGCACAATTAAGAAGATATTTTGGTAATGTTGCTTGTGTTTCACAAATTGAACCTAAATGTTTTGAAGATGCTCAAAATGATGAAAGTTGGATTCTTGCCATGCAAGAAGAACTAAATCAATTTGAGAGAAATAAAGTTTGGAATTTAGTGCCTAAACCAAAAGATTATTCAATTATTGGTACTAAATGGGTTTTTAGAAACAAAATGGATAAAAAAGGCAATGTTATTAGGAATAAAGCTAGACTAGTGGCTCAAGGCTACAACCAAGAGGAAGGGATTGATTTTGATGAAACCTTTGCTCCGGTTGCTAAAATTGAAGCTATGAGAATGTTGTGTGCCTTTGCATGTTACAAGGACTTTATGCTTTATCAAATGGATATCAAGAGTGCATTTTTAAATGGTTATATTGATGAGGAAGTGTATGTTGCACAACCTCCAGGCTTTGAAAATCATGAGCATCCAAATCATGTTTATAAACTTACTAAAGCTTTATATGGTTTAAAACAAGCTCCTAGAGCATGATATGAAAGGCTTAGTAAATTCCTTTTACAAAATGATTTCCAAAGAGGCAAAGTGGACACAACACTTTTTGTTAAGAAGCATCATAATGATATGCTCATTGTGCAAATTTATGTTGATGATATAATTTTTGGTGCTACTAATGAATCTCTTTGCAAGAAATTTTCTAAGATTATGCAGAATGAATTTGAAATGAGCATGATGGGTGAGCTCACATTTTTCCTTGGACTTCAAATTAAGCAAATGAAAGATGGCATCTTCATAAATCAATCAAAGTACATCAAGGATATGCTAAAGAAATTTAAGATGGAAGATTTGAAGAGCATGGGCACTCCTATGAGTTCAACAATTAAAATGGACAATGATGAAAAAGGTAAAGAAGTAGATACCAAGCTTTATAGAGGTATGATTAGCTCTCTTTTGTACCTTATTGCATCTAGGCCAGACATACACTTTAGTGTTTGCTTGTGTGCAAGATTTCAATCATGTCCAAGAGAATCCCATCTAAGTGCAGTTAAAAGGATCTTTAGATTCCTCATTGGCACACACTCAATTGGTTATAGTGATTCTGATTTTGCTGGAAGTAGACTGGATAGAAAAAGTACTTCAGGTACTTGTCAATTTCTTGGTCTTGCACTAGTTTCTTGGCACAGTAAGAAACAAAAGCTGAGGCAGAATATATAGCTGCTGGTAGTTGTGTTGCTCAAATCTTATGGATGAAACAACAATTGGAAGATTTTGGTTTAAAATATAATCTTGTTCCAATTAGGTGTGACAACACAAGTGCTATAAACTTGATCAAAAATCCAGTCCAACATTCAAGAACAAAACATATTGAGATCAGACATCATTTTATTAGAGATCATGTTCAAAATGGAAATATCAAAATAGAGTTTGTTGCCTCTGAAAATCAACTTGCTGATATTTTTACAAAACCACTTAATGAAGAAACCTTTTGTAGAATTAGAAGGGAAATTGGTATGTGTGAACCACTTGCTTGAAATTTAAGTCATAATAATTTCATGTATTTGCATTTTATTCAATGTGTGAGTGATCTGCTGTGATATAAGTTTGCTGAGAAATCTCTAAAGAACATTAGCTAACTTGTTTGTGTACTCGGGAAATTAGTTTACTAAGTTGTATGCTAATGTTGCGTGACTAAAATTAGTTTGCTATATCGTGTACTGTTCAAATTTCAAACCAAAAGGTGATTGTGCTTGAAATTCTCTGCGTGTCCAGCAATGCATTTATCTTTTCACATTTGATATCACATTCTCAGTGCTGTGTCAGACATGTAGAAATATATATTTGTGCATATAAAGATAGATAGACTTGTTTGAAATATAAAAAAAAAGGAAGAAAACAGGTTCAGATAAAGTACAGTGGAATAAGAAAAGCGCGGGACTCAAGAGAACTTAAATCCTCTGCCACACGAAACCGTCACCCTCTCTCTCCTCTGCATCGGTTCATGACACTACACCTCTAAAACAAACCCATTTTCTTTCCGGCAAAATATACCCAAACCCATCAGACCTCTCGTCTCTCCTTTCTTCTCCACTCTTTACATACCGAAAAGCCAGTGTTCAAATTCACCATTTTTTTTATCAATGGCTCGTGCTAAACGCAAGTCTCCCATTGCTGTTGCTGCTTTGTCATCCTCATCAGCTTCCGATGATATCCCTGTCGCTGCATTACAAAAGAAATTGAAAGGGAAGAAAAACTTACCTGAATCGAAATCAACTAGTGGGTCTTCCGACCCATCCAAGGCTGTCGAACCCACTGTATCGACGCCAGAAAAGAAAAAGAAGTGAAAAATGCGAGGGATTGATACCCAACGCAAAATGCGCGCCGTCAAATCTTCGGGCTCAGTGGATAAAGCGCTGCTAGATTGCAAATTTATCAAATGGGAGTACTTTAATCAGGTAAATTTTCAATTCAAAGAACTTTTTGAGTTTCAAGGATGGATGGATGTTTGTGAATGTACAAATGCGTATTACCCTAGGCTTGTTCAAGATTTTTATAGGACTTTAAGAACAGTTGATGATGAGGACAAATTTGAGGTTGTTTTGAATGACAGTGTATATGGTGTCTCTGTTGAAATGATAGCTACGGCTTTGAACTTGCCTAATGATGGAAATAAAATTTCCACACATAAGGATGTTGCTAGGGTGGCAGGCTTTAATTTGGTTGAGTTTGAAAATGAAGTGTTCCCTGCTAACACTGCCACAAATGAAAAGTCCACTAGCACAAAAGCTTTTCAACATATCAAAATCATTCACAGTATGGTGAACTACATTTTCTGTCCTAAATCTGGTAGCTATGGTTATTTGAGTCACCTGGACATGTGTATTATGTGGCACATTGTTAACAAAGTAAGGATGAATTTGGCTTATTTGATTTTCAAGAACATGTGCAAAGCTTATGGGATTGGAAAACTGCCTTATGCACATCTCTTGACTGCTGTGTTTAAAGAGCTAAATGTAAATGTCTCTAAGGAAAGCTCTAGGACTGATTTGATTGTGCTTAGAGAAATTCACTCTGACACTGATGGAAGAAAGAAAAGGTTTGAAAAGGGTGGTTCTTCCTCAGCTAAGGTTGGTTCTGATTCTACAAGTGAATTTTTGAGTGAGATTCAAGGGCTAAAAGCT
This sequence comes from Hevea brasiliensis, assembly GCF_030052815.1. NCBI lineage: Eukaryota > Viridiplantae > Streptophyta > Magnoliopsida > Malpighiales > Euphorbiaceae > Hevea > Hevea brasiliensis. The sequence continues at coordinate 114,076,956 of NC_079493.1, read as the reverse complement.
GCTGTTAATGATCAATTCAGTTCAACCCATCAGTCCATTGAACTTTTGCGAAAATTTGTGGATGTGGTTGACTACAAAGTGAGTCACCTGCTTACTCAAAATGAGGAATTAAAGAGGCTAATTGTGGATCTTCAGCAGGCCAAGGAAACTGGTTTCCCAACTAAAGTTGAGGCTGCTACTCAAGTCTCTGCTGATAAGGGTGAAAGTAATAAGGTTGGTGAGTCTCCAGCTGCTGTGGCACATGAAAGTGACCAAGTAGCTGAACCTGAGCTTGAACCTGCAGTAGAAGCTCCTGTTGACCATGCTAGTGAACAGGTCATTGAACCTGAAATTGGTCCTGCAACTGGTATACCTACTGAGCATGATAGTGAAAAGGTTGTAGAACCTGAAGGTGAGCTGCCTGTTGAACCTCCAAGTGCACCACCTGTTGAACCTGCTGCTGCCCCTACGCAGCAACAGGAAGCCTCTCTAAAGGATCACCAAGCTAGTGCTCCATCTCAACTCTCTGCAGCTGCTGCCCCTGCAGCCAAGAAAGGTAGAAAAAGAACTAAGTCGACCGTGTCAAATCCATATCAGTCACTAGCTGCTGCTCTTCAACCACCATCTGATGAAGATGAGCCACCGAAGGATGATCAAGTGGCTGACCAAGGATCTCAGCCACCTGCTGCTAAACCCACTAGGAAGAAGTTGGTGCCTTCCAAATCCACTCGCAAAAGCAAAAGACTAAAATGATTTCCATCTAATCTGGATTTTTTGTTTCCTATCTGCATTTTTAGTTTACTAGTCTGTTTGCTACTATTGGTTTTTAGTTTGCTACTGTTTACCTTACTGTGTTTAAATTTAGGCTAACATGATTCTTTTTGGTTATTTTCTCCTGTTTCCTTTTTGATTGATGACAAAAAGGGGGAGAATATGATGGATATGGATATGTGAATATGTGTTTATAGGATGGATATTTATGTGTTGATACTTGTGTTGATGGATATGTGTTATACTTGTGTTTATACTTGTGACAAATGGAAATGCTTTTTGAGAATATTGTGAACATGCTTTATAGCATAAACTCAGGGGGAGCTTATGTACAGAAAATAGATTTCTTAGAAATTATGTGCATATATTTAGGGGGAGCATTTTCGGCATACTATACTTGGATTTACGTACTCACATAAACTTTCACACACTTTCATTTTTTATTGTTGATTCAATTGAGTTTTGTCATCATCAAAAATGGGGAGATTGTTGATCCCGTGTAGCTCAAAATGAGGATTGATTTTGATGATAACAAAACTCAAAGAGAATCTATCTAACCCAACTTTAAAGTGATGTGTAGATTCTTTGTCTTATTCATAAAGAAACTTTCAAGTTGCATCTGAGGAGAAAGGATACTCAAAGGCATTTCAAGACAAATCCAAAATGAGAAAAGAATAAGACTATGGAAGCTAAGACTCAAAGAAAAGGTATAAAAGGCATAGTGTTAGAGATTGAGTCTTAGGTCTTTTGTGAAAAGAATAAATGAGAATTTAGTCAAATGGAGCTCAAAAATGAAATTCTATTTTCTGATTACTTTTTCTCATCATGACCTTGGACACTACTATTGGAACATTTTTTTTAAGGTCTAAATCATTTTACATTGCAAGTTGAGACATGCAGCTGTTGACTTAGTTTGCTAACTGGTTTGCTAAAATTTTTGGTTTGCTAATGTGTTTGCTAAAAAAATTAGTTTACTAACCAGTTTACTGACTGCTACCAAAATTTCATTAGTTTGCTAAATGATCAGAGCTGCTCAACTTCGCACAAAAGGATAAAATAATGGCCATTTTGTCTTGGGCAGTGTGTATAACATTCCAAAAAGGTTTCAAACGGTCTAAAATGATTTGGGACTATAAATACACCTTCTTTACTTCATTTACACTTGATGAAAGCTTACATTTGAACTCCAACTTTGATTTTTCATTTATTGCTTTCATTCAAGAGCTTTAAAGTCTTTGAGCTACCATTGGCAAATCAACTCATCTCTTCTTTATAGTTTGATTTGTATTGAGTAAGAGTGAGTGTTAAAACTTTAAGTTGCATTTAAGAGAGGTTGTACAAGCACCTATTGAAGCTTGAGAGAGTAAGTGCTTGAGATAGCACTTGTGAAGGTTTCAAGCTACCTTGGTAAAAGCTTGGTGTTGAAAAGTTGTAGGGCTTTTGGTCTCTTGCCTTCAAAAGAGCAAATAGTGGAGAGAAGACTCAAAGAGGGTTCTTTGAGAGAGTGGATGTAGGCTAGTTAAGCCGAACCACTATAAAAATCATTGTGTTTGATCTCTCTAACCTTGACCTCCTTACTTTTGTGCAATTTAAATTTTTCTTTTTATACATGATATTAAATGTTAGTTGAATAGATTGAATTGATAAACTTGAGGACATATTGAGTGAGTTGAGAAATTAATTATATATTGTATGATGCATATTTTATTAGATATTGCCATAAATATTGATTGAGGTTTGAATTGCAACTTAGAAACACATTGTTGAAGCACATATTACTTTCATTATATATAGAGAAGCACCTAGTTGAATAAAGCCACAATTTTTCATTAGGCTACAAGCAAGGGCCGAAAAATTGTTAAAGTCCAATTCACCCCCCTCTTGGACTATTTTGGGACAACAATTTAAATTAAACTCAACTTGCTTAATGTGAAAATGGAACATATTCTATTTTGAAATTTTATTTGTTTGTTTTGATTTGAATACTATCAAAACGGACTTTATCGGTTTAGTTTGATCCAAACGGATCATGTACCATTTAGAAAAGAAATTGATCTATATTTATAATTTTTAGTTTTACAATTAATCTTTTATAAAAAAAGTTAAAGTCAACATAATACTTTAAATAATTAAAAAATAATTATTTCCTTTTTTTTCTTTTTTTTCCTTTACTTTATTCTCTTTACTTTAGAAAAAAGTAATTTCGTTTCCTATGATTCTCTCCACCCTCCATTTCTCTCCACTTCCTTTCTTCCTTGGAATAATTTATTAATTTATATCTAAGTGCTTAAAATTTAATAAAACTCACATATTAATTGTTATTTAAAGTTTGAGTAAAAATTGAATTCATGAATTGCAATTTTATTAAACAAATTGATCCTTTCTTTCCAATTTATCGTCTAAAAAAACTATTTTATAATGGCAAAATTGCCCTTGTATGAAAGGAATCTTCTTTTACCTCTAAATATTTCACTATTAATAATTAGAATAATTTATAACTAAGTTTATAAGATTTGGTAAAATTCATATATTAATCCTTATTTAAAATTAGGTAATAACAATTACGTTACTGCACATTACAGCTTTTAATGCATTAAATAATTAATCACAATGCATTACATTACACTTTATTAAACATAATCTAAATTCAAATTGAAAAATAAAGACAGTTCATCAATGTGAATTGGTTTTTAGATAATATCTAACCACCGCTGTTGTCAATACAACAACCACTTAGACACTACTATCACTTAATTATTAATTACTGTAATTGTTATCACTTATTATTAATACTACATATAAACTAAATATTAAAATTAAAATTATCATTACATTACACTACTTATATTTTTATTTTATAACTAAATATAAGAATATAGTGACAATTACTTTACCGCACATTACAGCTTGTAATACATTAAATAATTAATCACAATGCATTACATTACATTTTATCAAACATAATCTAAAATCAAATTGAAAAATAAAGACAATTCATCAATGTGAATTGGTTTTTAGATAATACATACTATGGATGCTTTTGATTTCAATCCAACTCGCGGGACACTCCATTAATTTTTTGTAGCTCGATTAATTTTTCGTAATCTCATCTTATTTTTTATATTGTGCAGAGCGAGGGGCGATAAGATTAGATTTTTCTACTCCGAACCTTTGAAACCTACCCACACTATAATATATTACTATTTTTTATTAAAAATTTATTTTTTTATTTTAATATACTCAAGTACTTAAATATTAAAATTTTACTATTAAGATTATATTGCTGATTTGTATTTCTAACTTATAATTTAATTTTTAATAAATAAATTTTGTTGTTTAATGATAAATTAAAATTAAAAAAAAAAAAAAGAAAATTGCCACAGAATATTTGTCCGGCCTCACTCCCTGCACAGAAAAGTTTTCATTCCAAGCCCGATCTCGACGAGATGAGAATGGGAAGAGCAATCATCACCCGATCTGAACGAGATGAGAATGGGAAGAGCAATCATCACCCCGAGTTAGTATTCCAAAGAGGTACACAGCTATCAAATCCATGCGATCAATTTAAAATTAACTTTTGAATTTGATATTCATGAGTTTCAATTCATCATATGTGATGAAATGATACCTTTAATTCAATTATATAAACTTTGAGTGCCATGTAGGTAGATTACATGGTAGGCATTAAATTAAATAAATTTATGAAACTAATTATTATTTTATTACCCCTGTTTTACAACTTTTCTTTTCTACAATTTTTTTTTAATTTTATCAAAAAATTAACTTCATTCAATTCAACCAAAAATAAAAAATATAAGACTAAAAATCTAACACAAGCGTATTCTAAACTCTAAATAAGTTGATTATTAGCACTCTTAATACACTCAATATTTATAAAAGTTTAAAGAACAAAATAAATCAAATTTTTGACTGAGTTTCTTAGACCATTTGCTAACTAATGGACTAGACCTCTTGAAAGACAAAGAAATGCCTATTACCAGGAAGCTTGATTGTATGCCAAATAAATCGGTCTAAACATTCTATGATTTGATTTTTCTTTTCTTTCTAAGCATAAATACTGCAAGAGGCTAGAGGAGAATGGATAAAAGAAGGTACAAATTTCTTGCAGAAATTGGTAAAAATCCAAATAAAATCTAAACAAACAAAAGAAAGGAAAAAAAAAAAAAAGAAATAGAGAGAGGAAGAAGAAGAAAATTTTTCTTAAAATGCAAAAAAAAAAGAGCAAATATTTGGATGATTATTGTAATTAGACTCAGGTTAATAATTTATGCTAAAATTAATAAAATTAAAAAATATTGGATAAATTTGATAAAAAAATAATCTCTCTTCCTAAATAGTTTCCTTAAAGTGAAAAATGTTAGGTGGGAGACCCATAAATTGTGAAAATTTTTTAATATATCATTTTATTTTTATAGTTAATTTTCGCATAAAAAAAAATTAAAGACAACATATTAAATTTAATGAATAAAAAAAATTTATTTCCCTTTTTGCCAACTCAATTTTTTATTCTCTCTTCACTTTCCAACAAGAGAGAAGTAATTTCATTTCCATCATTCTCTCCACTCTCCATTTCTCTCCTCACACTTTCTTTCCAATCATTTTTTCGTACGAAGAGTTCATTTTCCATCCCCTGCATTTCTCTCTATAACTTAGCTTCCGTTTATTCTTTTAAACTTGTGTCAAATTCTTCATAAGCTATGGGTAACGTCTTTTCAATTCAATGCGGTGATGCCTTGATCGGTCGTTGCTGGGATTGCGTTGCTGGACAAGCTCTTTATGTATGTCAGCTTGAAGACAATCTTCAAGAACTTGAGACTGCAAGAGATAAATTAAGAGAGCTGAGCAATGATGTGATGCGGATGGTCATCAGTGAGGAAACTCCACAAACAGTGCAGCTGGATCGAGTTGGAGGATGGCTTTCAAGGGTAGACGCTACCATTACTGAAGTTAATTCTCTCCTCAACAGAGCTACGCGAGAAAGACAGAAATTGTGTCTCGCAGGCTGTTGCTCCAAGAACTGTAAGTCCACCTACATGTTTGTGAAAAGCGTTTCCGGAAGCCTCAAACATGTGGTTGGTTTGATGAGCGAAGGTGAATTCAAAGAAGTGGTTATCAGGGCCCCTGCTGTCCAACTTCAAGCTAATCTCGAAGCTTTAAGGACTGCAAGACGAGAATTATGGGCTTCAAAGCAGGATGTGAAGCGGAAGGTTGACTTAGAGGAAGGACAACAAAAGAAGGCGCTGCAACAAGTTCTATTGTGGCTTTCGATGGCGGAAGCGATGATAACCGAAGCAAAGGAGCTCGAAAGAGATGGTCCGCAACAAGTTCAGAAATTGCTAGCTGGAGATATTTCCAATTACATGTTCGTGGGAAGGGTCGCCAAAAAATTAGAAGATGTGATTGCGTTAAAAGCCAAAGGAGATTTTAAGGAAGTGGTTGAGAGGACACTTCCAGAACCAGTGGTAGTAAGAAATGTTAATCCAACAGTGGGCACTGAAACTACCTTAGACGAGGCATGGAGCTTCATCACGGGAGATCAGGTGGGAATTTTTGGCATATACGGTATGGGGGGAGTCGGTAAAACTACTCTCCTTGCTCAAATCAACAATAGATTTGCCACTATATCTAATAATTTTGATGTTTTGATTTGGGCTGTGGTTTCTAAGGATTTGAAACTTGAGAAGATTCAAGAGCAGATTTGGAAAAAAATTGGCTTTTTGGGTGACAAATGGGAAAAGAAAAGCCTCCGTGAGAAAGCAGATGACATATTCCATGCATTGAGTAGAAAGAAATTTGTATTATTGTTAGATGACATATGGCAACGAGTTGACCTTGAAGAAATTGGGGTTCCTCTCCCTACAAGACAAAACAGATCCAAGATAGTATTCACAACACGCTCTTACAGAGTAGGCAGGCAAATGGAAGCTGAAAAGATGATAAAAGTGAAACCTTTGGATTGGGAAGAAGCTTGGGCATTGTTTCAGAAGAAGGTTGGGGATATTGATCTTGATATTGTTCCTCTGGCTCAAGATGTTGCTAAAGAGTGTAGAGGATTGCCAATCGCTCTCATTACCATTGGTAGAGCCATGGCCAGTAGAATTACAAGGGAAGAATGGAAGCATGCTCTTAAGGTACTAAGAAGTTCTGCCTCAAGCTTACCAGTCATGGAGGATGAGGTATTTCAAGATATGGAGGTTGAGGTATTTGTACGATTGAAATTTAGTTATGATAGTCTGAGTAGTGATAAAGTTAAATCTTGTTTCTTATATTGTTCGTTATTTCCGGAAGACTCTGAAATTCACAAACGTGAATTGGTAGATTATTGGATTTGTGAGAATTTTGGTGATCACAATGAGTCATATTCTATAATATGTTCACTTGTTGGGGCATGTTTATTGGAAGAGCAAGGCGAACATGTGAAAATGCATGATGTGATTCGTGACATGGCTCTGTGGATAGCATGTAAATATGAAAAAGAAAAGCACAAGTTTTTTGTGGAAGCGGGTGCCCAATTAACTCAAGTATCAGAGGTTGGAACATGGGAAGGATCAAAACGGATGTCCCTGATGGCAAACTCCTTTGAAAGAATCCATGAAGTTCCTAGATGTCCTGATCTCTTGACTTTATTTCTCAGTGATAATCGTCTTTTAAGGGAGATCGGTGATGGTTTCTTTCAATTTATGGATATACTAAATGTTCTGGACCTCTCAGGCACTTGTATAAGGGAATTGCCGATGGGAATATCAAAATTGAACTCATTGCAATATCTTAATCTGTCAGGGACGCAGATAAGGCAATTGCCAGTTGAGTTGAAAATGTTGGTAAATCTGAAATATCTGAACTTGGATGGTAACATCAATCTAAATATGATTCCAAGGGGAGTCATATCTAGTTTATCATCATTGCAAGTTTTGGAAATGTACAACATTGGTATTTTTGAGGTCAAAAAAGGGGAAGATAATATATTGAGGGAAGATAATATGCTAATAGAGGAGCTACAATGTTTGGAACACTTGAATGTATTAAGCAGCACAATAACAAGTGTCTCAGGTCTCCAGAGTTATGTCAACGCCCTCACATTATGATGCATACATTTTGCATAATCATTTAGGTTTAATTTCATAACCATTTTTATTTGATTATTAGTCATTTTTAGCTAATTTTATTAGTTAATTAGTTAGTTTTTCATAATTGTCGATTTTGGATTAATTTGTAATTTTTACTTTGTTTGGTAGGAAAAATGGTGTTTTTGAAGGACTAAAGAGAATTTTGCCATTGAGGAGTGTCTTCTACAGCAAAAAGATGCCAAAAGCAAGTTTTCAAGCTAAAATATGCATAGACCAAACTGTGCATAACTTGCCGCATAAGCTATGCGATTACGCATAAGGAGGAAGAACACTGTTCCAGAACCAGCCGAAATGTGCATAAGGAGACTGCATAGCTTATGCACATTCTCACCTCCCTTATGCAGATTCACGAAATTGTGCATAACCTATGCACCAAGTCATGCAGCTTCGCATAAGTGACCCAGAACTGAAATCGCATAAGGGACTGCATAACTTATGCAGTCCACTTATGCAGTCCCATAAAGAGTTCATTAATGAGCTGGCAGAAGATTCCCTTAATGTATTCCTCCTAGAACATACTATTTTAGGGCTCCATGTCAGAAAAATGCTATATATAGTCCCATTTTCTCATTTTAGAAGGGAGACAAGGAGAAAAGAAGAAGAGGAGAAGAGAGGCAGAATTTGAGGAGTCATTTTCACCTTCCACACCATTTTTAACCAAGATTTGCAGATTTCTTCCTTCCTTTACATTTTTCTACATTTCTAGTGTTTAATTTCTTACTTCTTAGCTTAGATTAAAGCTTTATTTCCATTTAAACTCATCATATCTTGTAAGCATTATGGATAGTGAGTAGTTTACTTTTGATTCTGGAGTAAGGGATGTAATATTTTAGTTATTTTTGTGGATTTGAACTGGGTTAGTCCCAATTTAATGAATTTATGAGGTTTAATCCATTTCTTGTGTGCTTATTCACATGCTTAATGAAGGGCCCCATTAAGTTATGTTCTTAATCCTTGGTTGAAGCACCGAAAGGAGAAAACCAAGTGATAGTTAATCAAGAAATTGGACTTAATTAACTTAGATCTAGAAATAGACTAAGGGTTAAGAGGGTTTTAATAGATTGATTAAAGAACCTAATGGGTCTTGGTTAATTTTAACTCCACGAAAGTAGGATTAAGTTAATTAAGGCACTCTTTGTCTCACTCGAAAGAGTTTTCAAAGGATTTTAGAATTAATCTCCTTTAAACCCATAAATTTCATGGATTGGGCTAGCTAGGGAAAATCCCAAAATAGCTTGAATATGAAATCCCGAACTCCGGAATCGCCTTTTACCATTGTTAATTTCTAATCGAATTTAATCATTTGCCATTTTAAATATTGCCATATTTGAACTTGCTTATTTCAATTTGATGCAATTTTAGTTTAATTAATACATTGTTGAATAGAATATTAAATTTGCACATTTAGATTTCGTACTCCATTACCCATTAATTCATTATTTTAATTTCATGAATACTTCAATTTAGTCAACTTTTATATCGAAAATTCAATCATTAACACAACTCCTCGTGGGATCGATATCTTTTCTATATTACTTGTACGACCCGTGCACTTGCGGTTGGGACGCATCCAGTTTTTGGCGCCGTTGCCGGGGAGTTGTTTGTTTAAGATTGAATTCTTGATCATTTTAGTTGTTTTTAGTTTTATTTTTGTTATCTTTTCATTTTTGTGTTTGTTTGTTCTTTTCGTGTACTTTTAATCTTTTATGAGAAGAGCTAGAAGCTCAAGTGATACATCCTTATTGTTCAATCCTGAAATAGAGAAATTTTGTAAGGCCAACAAGAAAGAAACCAGAAAAAGGAAGGAAGCTTTGAGAGAAACCGAAATTGAAGCAGATATGGCTGATGAAAGAATTAGAATTGGTGTTGGTAATGCTGGAAATGGTCAAAACAATGAAAATGAAGCCCAAGGTGAAGAAGTTGTTAATGCAAATGTGCCTAGGGGAAGTATGATGGATCATGCTTTTCCTCGTTTTGATGACTTGAGAGAGAGCATAGCAAGACCAAGAATTGATGCAAATAGTTACAAGATGGATTTTGGAGTTCTTCAAATGATTCAGAATTCTCAATTTGGAGAACATCCTTCTGAAAATCCACACACACATCTGAAGAAGTTTGCTATGATTTGCGACATGCAAAAACAACCTGGAGTATCTGATGATGCAGCAAGATTGAAGCTATTCCCATTCTCTTTGAAAGATAGAGCATTGGATTGGCTTGATTCTTTACCTCACAACTCCATTACAAATTGGGAGCAACTAACTGATGCATTTCTTGCACAATATTTTCCACCTGGAAAAACTCAAGAGCTGAGGAATCAAATGACAGCTTTCAGACCAAGAGAAGATGAAACTCTCTATGAATCATGGATGAGATGGAAGGAATTAGAGAGATTATGCCCACATCATGCCATTCCAAAATGGATGATAAATCAGAATTTCTACACAAATGTCACTCCTGCAATCAGAGGAATTATTGATGCTCAAACAGGAGGAGAATTTATTATAAAGCATGAAGATGAAGCTTATGAGTTATTAGAGAAAATTGCAAAGAATACTCATCTTTGGAGTAGTCCAAGAGGACCAGCTCCAACTCAGAAAAGGCAAGCTGCTGGAATGTATGATCTTGATCCATTCAACATGATTAATGCAAAGTTTGATGCACTTACAAATGTCCTTGCTAAGAAAATGGAAGATTTGAGTATGTTGGTTAGTTCATCATCATCGGTGGAAGTTCACAACAAGTGGCTTATGCGGAGAAACAACCAGCTGTGGAGTAGATTATGGAGAACAAGCAGCATATGTTGGTAATTATGGAAACAAGCAAATGGGGAATCCTTATTCTCAAACTTACAATCCAAATTGGAGGAATCATTCCAACTTTTCATGGGGCAATCAGCAAGGTCAAGTTCAAAATCGAATTTTCAACCACAACAATGAGTCAAGTTCCATATCAGCAAAATAGGCAACCATTGCCCAATTTTCAGTGAAAAATATGAACCCTCCACCAAAACAAAGAAGAACGAAATTCCACCACTGAAGCTTTATTGCAATGATTCTTGCCAACCAAAATAAGCATGATGAGGAGATGAGAGAGGTGAAAGCAAGGCTGGAACAAATGCAAACACACAGAATCTTTGGAAAACCAGATTGCACAACAAGCATCTTCCTCAAGTGCCAAATCTTTTGGAAAGCTTCCAAGTCAACCAGAAAATCCAAGAGAGCATTGTCAAGCTATTACTTTAAGAAGTGGTAAAGTTATAAATGATGAGAAGAGTGAAAACAGTGAGAAGAGAGAAAATGAAAAAGGAACTGATGAGAGTGGAAAACAAGAGAGTGCGAGAAAAATGTAAGGAGAAATTTGAAGAAAAAGAAGAGAAGTATATACCTCTGAGGCCCTACAAGCCACAGCTTCCCTGTCCACAAAGATTTCACAAAGTCAAGCTTGATAGGCAATTTGGGAAGTTCTTAGAGGTTTTGAAGAAACTTTACATAAATGTGCCTTTTGTTGATGCTCTTTCACAAATGCCCTCTTATGCAAAATTCTTGAAAGAAATTCTCTCAAACAAGAGAAAACTTGAAGATGATGAAAGCTGTAGCTTTGTGAGAAGAATGTAGTGCTATCCTCCAAAGGAAACTTCCTCCAAAGCTTAAGGATCCAGGAGTTTTCAATTCCATGCCACATTGGAGAGTCTTGTTCTACAAAAGCTCTATGTGATTTAGGGGCAGTGTTAGCCTTATGCCCCTTTCTATCTATGAGAAGCTCAACATGGGAGATCTAAAGCCAACCCATATTTCTCTTGATTAGTGAGAACAATCAAGTATCTGAAGGGATTTTGGAGAATGTGCCTGAAGGTTGGAAAGTTCTATATACTGTTGACTTTGTCATCTTGGACATGGAGGAAGATTCTAATATCCCAATTATCTTGGGAGACCCTTTCTAGCTACAGTAGAGCATTGATTGATGTGAAAGGAGAAAAGCTTACTCTTAGGGTTGGTGAAGAGCAATTAATTTTCAATATTAATAACTCTATGAAGAAGCATCATTCTGAAGCTGATACTTGCTTGAGAGTTGATATTATTGATGAGCTGGTTAAAGAACACTTCAGAAAAAAATATCCAGAAGATCCACTTGAAAATTGTTTGGTTCATGGAGGAGGCATAGACTATGACAACCCTCATGTAGCTGCATAAACTCAACACTAAGAGGAAGTCCACCATTCATTTCTGCTCCAGTTTTTCAACTCACACAAAAGGAAAAAGCAGAATTTAAGCAACCATCATTCAAGGAAGAAGATGCACCTAAGGTAGAACTTAAGCAACTTCCTTCTCAGCTCAGGTATGAATTTCTTGGCACTAATAACACTTATCCAGTAATTGTAAATGCAAATTTGAGTACTTTAGAGGCTGATAAGTTGTTAAGAGTGTTGAGAAAATTTAGGAAAGTTTTGGGATACACCATAGATGACATTAAGGGAATAAGCCCACATTTTTGCATGCATAGAATCAGTTTGGAAGAAAATTGTAAACCATCTATTGAACATCAAAGGAGGTTGAACCCAAATATGAAAGAAGTTGTTAAAAAGGAAATTTTGAAGTTGCTTGATGCAGGGATCATATATCCCATCTCGCATGATGCCAGGTGAGCCCAGTACATGTTGTTCCAAAAAAGGGTGGAATGACAGTTGTCAAAAATGAAAATAATGAATTAATTCCCACTAGAACGGTGACTAGTTGGCGAATGTGCATAGATTACAGAAAATTAAATGTTGCCACTAGAAAAGATCACTTTCCACTTCCCTTCATTGATCAAATGTTGGAAAGACTAGCTAGGCATTCTTACTTTTGCTATTTAGATGGATATTCAGGTTTTTTTCAAATCCCTATCCATCCAAATGATCAAGAGAAAACCACTTTTACTTGTCCATATGGAACCTTTGCTTATAGAAGGATGCCATTTGGGTTGTGTAATGCACCAGCCACTTTTCAGAGGTGCATGATGGCAATCTTCTCAGATTTCATTGAAGACATAATGGAGGTTTTTATGGACGATTTTTCTGTTTATGGATCTTCTTTTGATATATGCTTAGCTAACCTTTCTAAAATTTTGCAGCGATGTGCAGATACTGACCTTGTGTTAAACTGGGAAAAGTGTCATTTCATGGTTCAGGAAGGGATAGTGCTTGGACATTTGGTGTCTAACAGAGGAATAGAGGTTGATAAAGCCAAAGTTGAAGTGATAGAGAAGATGGCTCCTCCTACCAATGTCAAGGGAATTCGAAGTTTCCTAGGACATGCCGGGTTCTACAGACGCTTTATTAAGGATTTTTCTAAAATAGCTAAACCTTTGTCTAATTTGTTAAGTAATGACACACCATTTGAATTTGACCAAGAGTGTTTGGATGCCTTTTGCAGGTTGAAGCAAGCTCTCATCACTGCACCAATCATGCAACCACCTGATTGGAGCCTACCTTTTGAAATTATGTGTGATGCTAGCAACTATGCAATTGGGGTGTTCTTGGTCAAAGAAAGGACAAAAGGCTTATGCTATTTATTATGCTAGTAGAACAACTGGATGAGGCTCAAACAAATTATGCAACAACTGAAAAGGAATTTTTAGCAATTGTCTTTGCATTAGAAAAGTTTAGACCTTACATTATTGACTCAAAGGTGGTTATATTTTCAGATCATGCAGCCATCGTGTTGCTCAGTAAAAAGGAGGCCAAACCGAGGCTCATTTGGTTGATTCTGATACTACAAGAATTTGATTTTGTGATTAGAGATAAGAAAGGATCTGAAAATGTTGTTGCTGATAATCTTATTAGGTTGATATTGGATGGTGAAGAATTGGATGAAATCCTATTGATGAGTTTTCTTGGATGAACAACTTTTCTCTCTTGTTGCTAAACTACCTTGGTATCAGGACTTTGTGAATTATTTATCTTGTGGAGTTTTACCTCTAGGTATAACATGGCAACAAAAGAAAAAGTTTACGCATGAAGTGAAGTTTTATAGATGGGATGATCCTTTACTCTTTAGGAGATGTTGTGATGGTCTAATTAGAAGATGTATTCTGAAGAGGAAATCCAGTATTTTGCATCATTGCCATGCTTCGATTATGGAGGACATTTTGGCATCTCTAAGACAGCTAGTAAAATTTTGCAAGCTGGTTTCTTTTGGCCAAATCTTTTAAGGATGTGAGAAATTTGTGTTGGATTGTGATAAATGTCAAAGGAGTGGAAATTTGTCAAAAGGAGATCAAATGCCCCTAAATAATATTCTTGAAGTGGAATTATTTGATGTTTGGGGAATAGATTTTATGGGGCCATTCCCTCCTTCATATGGTAATAGATACATCTTAGTTGGGGTTGACTATGTGTCAAAGTGGGTGGAAGCTATTGCAACTCCAACTAATGATGCTAGAGTGGTAGTAAAATTTTTGAAAAATTTGTCTTGAGCGATTTGGAGCTCCTAGGGCTATAATTAGTGATGGGGGTTCCCATTTTTGTAATAAGCAATTTCAGAGCTTAATGAGGAAGTATGGTGTAGTGCACAAGATAGCTACCCCATACCATCCTCAAACTTCAGGACAAGTTGAAATTTCTAACAGAGAGCTCAAGCATATTTTGGAGAAAACAGTGAACAATTCTAGGAAAGATTGGTCTATCAAACTAGATGATGCTTTATGTGCTTTTTGGACTGCCTACAAAACCCCTATAGGAACTAGTCCCTTTAGGTTGTTGTATGGTAAGTCTTTTCATTTACAATGGAGCTAGAACATAGAGCATATTGGGCCATTCGGACCTTGAATTTTGATCTTAAGCAATTTGGTGAGAAAAGGTTATTACAACTTAATGAGCTTGAGGAATTGAGGATTGATGCTTATGAAAGTGCCCGTATTTACAAAGAAAGAACTAAAGTTTGGCATGATAAGCATCTGAGGAAAAAGGAATTCAAAGAAGGTGATTCAGTTTTGTTGTTCAACTCAAGATTGAAATTGTTCCTGGAAAACTCAAGTCAAGGTGGAATTTGTCCATATAGAGTTTCTAAGGTTTTCCCTTATGGAGCAATAGAAATTTGGAGTGAAAAATCTGAATTTTAAGGTCAATGGGCATAGATTGAAGCATTACATAGCGGAGACCAAATACTAGGAGCAAGCTGTTACAAGCTCTCCAATCCCTCACCTCTTTTAATGAAATTCATGAAAAGTCCACTAAGGACTATAAATTAGCCCTCTTGGGAGGCATCCCAAGTCCTTTTATTTTGCTTTTGTTGATTTACTTTCATTTTCATTAATTTTGTTTTTATCTTAAATCTCCCCAAATTAAAATTTTGACATTGTTAAATCTTGTCCCTTGTAGATGTAATTCAATGAAGAAAGTGGTGAACTTGTTGGGAAGTAATTCTTAACTTGGAAAATTTTGTCCTTCAAAAGAATCGATAAGCTTTTCTTTGCATAATCTGCGGGAGCTGCAATCTAGTTCATGCAGAGGAAAAATAAAATCTGCGATAAAAAAGTGTCTGCAGCAAATGGCTCATGTTTTTGATGAGGTTGGATGTATTTAAATGGAGGAAGGTTAGTGAAGCTTTGAAAAGCAATCAGTTATTGCGGAGGAAGAGTATCTTCTGTAGAAGCGAGAAAAATAGAATCTGCAGAGATCACTTGTGTTTCTTTGAGGTTGGGTGGGTAATTTTCTAATATTTGTGCTTATAATGATATTATGGTGGTAAGTTGGTCATTTTGCAGTTTTGAACTTCTTTGGGGTTATAGGATACAAGGTAGAAATGTTGCATTTTCTTGACAAATCTTGGAGATTTTATTTCTCATTTGTGGTTAGATGCAACTTCATGCAAATTTTATGGAGTTTTATGTGCTAAATGTTGATTTGCAGAATTTGAGTCAAAATGGCATAGCTCTCAAAGGTCTTTTATGTAGGATCCATTTTTACATGCTTGTGTGATGCACTTTTTATGAACTTTGAATATATTGATGTGTTTTTGATGAAAATTTCTCATGGTTTGTGCTTCATAGAATTATATTTCATCATTCCAGGGTATCTTTCACACTTGCAATCCATGTTCTATTGCATTCTTGATCTTGTTGAATTTGTGCATAAGCAACTGCATAGCTTATGCAATCCTGCATGACCAAAATTCTTGCCATTTTTCACCTTTATTGCAAGTGCATAAGCAGAGTGCATAGCTTATGCAACTCTGCATAACCTCATTTTGTCAAATTTCATATCTGTCAAAACTTGCATAAGGTGAGTGCATGACTTATGCACATTTGCATAACTTCAAATCCTTCATTTTCTCTCTCTGCCGAAGTTTGCATAAGGAAGGTGCATAAGCTATGCATACGCATAACCAAAAATCCAAAGCTCCAGTGCAGAAGGTTGCATAAGCGAGTGCATAACCTATGCATACGCATGACGAAAACCAGAAAAAATCAACATTGCGAGGATGCATAAGGAAGGTGCATAAGTTATGCACTTACGCATAACCAAGATCTCCAAAAATCAATTCAGTAGAAGAGTGCATAAGCGAGTGCATAACCTATGCACTCTGCATAACCAAAGAAAATCCCAAAGTTGCGAGACACTGCATAAGCAATGTGCATAGCCTATGCATACGCATAACCAAAATTCTGAATTTCAAAACCTACATGAGTGCATAAGCGAGTGCATAGCTTATGCACTTCGCATGACCACCAACCAAAATTCAAAAAATTTGCGCAGAGTGCATAAGCGAGTGCATAGCTTATGCACATCTGCATGACCCAAGTTTCGAAAAACCATTCTTGCCGAGAGATGCATAAGGAGTGCATAACTTATGCACTCCGCATGACTTCGCTCCTCACCATTTCGTGGTCTCGAAACATGCATAAGGACAGTGCATAACCTATGCACTTGTGCATAAGCACTTTTCTGAAATATAAATCCTTTTGAAACACGCACAGGTTATGCATAAATCATTTTCCCCTTATGCAGTCTCCTACAACCCGATTCAAATTCATTTTCAGCAAAGACCATTCCCACCACCTCCACTTCCCGACTCTTGAACCCCACGACCGCCCTTCAACCTTCATTCTTTCCGGCATTCTCGCCGTCTCTCTCCCATCTTCTCCATCAGCGCTCTCATCACGAAACCCTAAATCCCCCTACATTTTCATTTCCCCTATCTCTTCTCCAATCGACCATGGATTCCCCTCCACATTCCCGCCCCGCCTCTCCTCTTGAAGTCACTCCATTGTCTTCGATACATCCCCCTTCCAATCCTCCACCACAAACGATGCCACCCCCACCTCCATCACCTCCTCCTGCACCATCATTTCGACAATGCGTGTGACCACCTTACTTAGCAACATCCTTGGACAAAGGAAAAACAATAGACATAGATTAGTGTTTAGTTTACTTTTGTTCAATCTTGTAGGACCTTTTCTTTGTAAATATGTTCAAACATTTATACTTTGTTTTGGATTTTGTTGCTTTGTTCTGAATTAGTTTCTTTTAAATTCTGTTTCTTTTGAAGTTTTATTGAATAGCTATTACATTAGTCCTCTTTGATTTTTATTGCACTTATTGCCTTTTTGTACATATTTGCCCATACTCTGTCTATATTTCCATACTTTTACTGCTGGTTGTACATTTCCCCTTGCCAATTCCCCTGCAGATTTTTGTATACCTTTGCCAGCTATGAATTTCCTCATGCATAACCTTTGCATAGCTTTGTGCAACTCTTTCTGCTATACAGGCTGCACGTGTTGTATTTCCTTATGCAAGCGTCTGCATAGCCTATGCAACATCTATTGCCTCTTATGCAGCACCGCATGGCTTATGCACCTTACCTATGCACATGTTCTGGACAGCACTTAACTCTGCATAACCTGTGCAGCCTCTTATGCATCCCTTTAACTTGAATTCTCATACCAGGTAACTCTTTCTTTTTGTTCTTATTTTTACAATTCCTGGTCAATATTATTTGCTTTGAGTTTTGGATATCTACTGTTTGAGACATTGAGGACAATGTCTAATTTTGAGTTTGGGGGTGCACATTTTGATTTTTAGCTTTATTTTTCACATTTTGAGTATAAGAGCATCTCATCCCATTTCATTTACATATATTGTAAATATTTTACATATACATCCATACATACATATTCATTACACATTTACACACACATTATACATCACTTAGAAATTGTACAAATTGCATACAAATAGGCTTCCTCCATTTAGTTCATGTATTACTCATTTTAGGAATCATACACCATGCATTAAAATCTTTTGCCAAATCCCTTGAGTATTGAAAATGTGCCTATGAAAGTGATTTGACTCACCTTTTAGTTGGGTTTGTGGATTGAAAGTTTCCTAAAAGGTGCAAGGTTTTGAAGTGTCTATCCCTTGCCTATATCTTCTTAGCCAAAAAGCCACCCAACTAGTCATTTGGAGATGGAAGTGTTTAGAGGGAATTATTGGATATAAGGTAGTCAAATGATGTCTCACCAATCCTAGAACAAATTTTCTAAACCTTTCAAGGCGAAATACCAGCTTGTACTTGAAAAGAGAGATGATTAGGCATTCTTTGATTTAAACCTTCTCATTTTAAACCTTTGGCCCTTTTTCCCAACTAAAATTTATCCTTGCAAACCCCTTTGAGCCTTTTTGTCCCTAATTTTTCTTGAAACCCTTATTACTACCTAGCCAATGAACCAAACACTCCAACCCTTTTCATGAGAATAATTATTCATAATATTAGGTACATAAAATAAAAAAAATACAATAAAAGGGAGAAGAAATACTTGTCACCTTGTAAAAGTGCTAGTATATGTGCTTTTCACTATTGCCATTCAAAATGAAAGAAATCCACCCAAAGTATCAAAAGAAATGAGTTTGGGGTGGCAATTTTAGGGACAATCATCAAAAGAAAAATACAAAATACAAGTTAAAGTATCAAAATGTCCCTCCATTTTTATGTGTTTTGTAAACTATGCTAGCACTTGACAATTCTCATTGTGTATTCTTCTCTCCCATATATATAAAAAAATACATATATATATATATAATAAAGTGTACCTTATGTTTAAAAATTGAAAATATTCTCATGCTTTGAATACTTTTTACCCATCTTTCTTCTTAGCCTCATTTTAAACCCCATGGCCTCATTACATCCCTAAAAAGACCTTTGATCTCTTGATAGTACTTGCTACATTAGTGGAGATAGGAGTAGGGAATTTGCCTATGGGATTGGAAAACTATTCATCTATTCATTCAATTCTATCATTCCATGTTGAGATACTTTGGTTATCAATTGTCCTAGAATTCCTTTTGAGCATGACTCTCTCTTTTGATTAGTTGGTTTGGGGATTTGAATGATAATTGACTTGATGGCTAAGCGGTGAAAGCTTGGATAAGCATTAAATTCTTTGCATTTTGAAGGATGGGTATATGGATTGTTGGTATGGCTAAAGGTGTGTTAAGTTACCTTAATGAGTGATTTTCATAACTCTTTGGATAAGGCACCCTTAAAAACTTTGCACCACATTTTAAAGTTTGCTTGAGGACAAGCAAAAGCTTGAGTTTGGGGGTATTTGATGCATACATTTTGCATAATCATTTAGGTTTAATTTCATAACCATTTTTATTTGATTATTAGTCATTTTTAGCTAATTTTATTAGTTAATTAGTTAGTTTTTCATAATTGTCGATTTTGGATTAATTTGTAATTTTTACTTTGTTTGGTAGGAAAAATGGTGTTTTTGAAGGACTAAAGAGAATTTTGCCATTGAGGAGTGTCTTCTACAGCAAAAAGATGCCAAAAGCAAGTTTTCAAGCTAAAATATGCATAGACCAAACTGTGCATAACTTGCCGCATAAGCTATGCAGTTCTGCATAAGGAGGAAGAACACTGTTCCAGAACCAGCCGAAATGTGCATAAGGAGACTGCATAGCTTATGCACATTCTCACCTCCCTTATGCAGATTCACGAAATTGTGCATAACCTATGCACCAAGTCATGCGACCGCATAAGTGACCCAGAACCAGTAGCGCATAAGGGTGCATAACTTATGCGATCCACTTATCTGATCCCATAAAGAGTTCATTAATGAGCTGGCAGAAGATTCCCTTAATGTATTCCTCCTAGAACATACTATTTTAGGGCTCCATGTCAGAAAAATGCTATATATAGTCCCATTTTCTCATTTTAGAAGGGAGACAAGGAGAAAAGAAGAAGAGGAGAAGAGAGGCAGAATTTGAGGAGTCATTTTCACCTTCCACACCATTTTTAACCAAGATTTGCAGATTTCTTCCTTCCTTTACATTTTTCTACATTTCTAGTGTTTAATTTCTTACTTCTTAGCTTAGATTAAAGCTTTATTTCCATTTAAACTCATCATATCTTGTAAGCATTATGGATAGTGAGTAGTTTACTTTTGATTCTGGAGTAAGGGATGTAATATTTTAGTTATTTTTGTGGATTTGAACTGGGTTAGTCCCAATTTAATGAATTTATGAGGTTTAATCCATTTCTTGTGTGCTTATTCACATGCTTAATGAAGGGCCCCATTAAGTTATGTTCTTAATCCTTGGTTGAAGCAGAAGGAGAAAACCAAGTGATAGTTAATCAAGAAATTGGACTTAATTAACTTAGATCTAAAATAGACTAAGGGTTAAGAGGGTTTTAATAGATTGATTAAAGAACCTAATGGGTCTTGGTTAATTTTAACTCCACGAAAGTAGGATTAAGTTAATTAAGGCACTCTTTGTCTCACTCGAAAGAGTTTTCAAAGGATTTTAGAATTAATCTCCTTTAAACCCATAAATTTCATGGATTGGGCTAGCTAGGGAAAATCCCAAAATAGCTTGAATATGAAATCCCGAACTCCGGAATCGCCTTTTTACCATTGTTAATTTCTAATCGAATTTAATCATTTGCCATTTTAAATATTGCCATATTTGAACTTGCTTATTTCAATTTGATGCAATTTTAGTTTAATTAATACATTGTTGAATAGAATATTAAATTTGCACATTTAGATTTCGTACTCCATTACCCATTAATTCATTATTTTAATTTCATGAATACTTCAATTTAGTCAACTTTTATATCGAAAATTCAATCATTAACACAACTCCTCGTGGGATCGATATCTTTTCTATATTACTTGTACGACCCGTGCACTTGCGGTTGGGACGCATCACATTACTCAACTGTACTCGAGCTCTAACCCTTCAATTGTTTCCAGGTCCACAATCTCTCAACATTTGGTGGTTAGCAAATATGAAGAATCTAGGACTTATATATATAGTTGGTCCAAGTGATTTAGGAGAGCCGGATGTTGATGTTGTAATGGAAGAGATAGAAACACATGATGATGCAGGTGGAGGTCTAGGCAACTCAGTGATCTCAAGGGAGACATGCTTTAACAGCCTTAATGCATTGATTTTAAGGGGAAGCCTCAGATTGAAGGATCTGACATGGATTATTCTAGCTCCAAATTTGACGTACTTGTATGTGTGCGATAACAAGCATATAGAAGAGATAATAAGTGTTGAAAAGTTAGATGATGTTCAAGTTGGGGATGAAAATTTCAATCCATTTTTTAAACTAGAAGATCTCACCTTGGATGTATTACCAGAACTGAAAAGCATATATCCCAAAGCCTTGTCCTTTCCCTCTCTAAAAAGAATCGAAGTAAATGAATGCCGACAGCTTAAGAAGCTGCCATTAAACTCGAGCAGCGCAAATGGAGGCAAAGTTAAGATTAAAGCAGAGGAACGATGTTGGAAAGATGTCGAATGGGAGGATGATTCTACTAAAACTACCTTTCTACCGTGCTTTGTGCCTTCTCGCCGTCGGTATTGATTTTCACATTTGCTTGGTTTCCATAGGTAATTGGTTTTTATTTTCAATTTGTTATTTCAATCTCCTAATTCTTCCGACAAAAAAAAGCCCAATTCAGTTCTTTATTTTGCCCCCTTGCATATTAATATATACTCTGGCTTTATTTTAGCATGTCTGCAAAACAATTTTAGCATTTTGCATTGACATATTTTGATCATATTATTTCCTGGATCAAATGCTTGAAGGCTTTCGGTTTTATTGTTGATTCGACTTAGATGAAATTTTTAGGTGGCGGAGGATGAGTGGCAAACTATGGAGTGGTGTTGTTGGCCAAATCTTGCATTTAGCTTTGTCTTTGGTGGAGTCTTTTTTTTTTCCCCAATCTGGGTGTGTGGGTGGAGTTATTTTGTTGATATTGCGCATTCTCAAGTATCAGGACTGCAATTCTTGCGCATTTCCTATTACTGCATGTGTAGCTTTTTGAGATGTTTTCTTCAATTTTGTAACTTTCTGTCTCATCTTGAACTTGTTTTGTGTTTCATGAGTTGATTTGTTTTGCTCGAATTTGCTTTTTGTAGGAGAGAACAATAAAATTTCAGGTAAATTCATCCTGCGTTTAATTTGTTGTGACTGTTGATGATAAAATTATCAATAATTCATTTTATATGATCATACAGCCATAAACATTACTACTACTGATCACACATAGATATACGTATTATTAATAATTAAAAATTTAGTATTCAATCTTTCTATTTCAATCAATTATAGTCCAAATATAATATATAAACTAATATAATATATTTTTCGTATAATACTAACAATAATGAAAAACAAATATATATATATATATATATATATATATATATATATATATATATATATTCCTATTTATATATTTCTCCACTCAAGCACCAGAGAGTATATTTTTAAATTTACTAAACTTCAATAAAACTTTTAAATAAAATTAAAAATTTAAAACTATGCTAATTATTAAAGATTTAAAATCATACTAATTAATTTTAAAATTCATAAAAAATAATACGTAACTCATAACTCATTAGAGAATAATCCAAAAATTAAAGATACTCAAAATAATCTATAAAATTTCAGAAAAATGTTGGAAAATAAAATTTTAACTTTGAAGCTTATTTTCTCTCTCTATAGTTTTGCTTAACGGAAATAAAAAAACACAGTTTAGACACATTTTGACCTTCAAAGTTTAGTACAAAACATAATGCTGAGAGTTTCTGTTGTGAGAGATCTATGAAATTAGTGAAAAATTGTTTTGAAAATTATGAAGTGTTTAAAAATTAATCTAAATTCAAAATTTTATATATACCAATGTCATGATTAGTCTATTAAATGATTGCTTATTATACAACCATTCAACTTTATTCATGTGGGTAACTCTACATTTTATTTAAAAGATTAAATTAATTAGTAAATATTTTAGAAATTAAATACAAATCCTAAATTCATTTGGATTAAATTTAAAATCACAAATTAAGTCCTAAATAAATTTATAACTTCAATTATATATATGTGTGTGGGCTAAACTTTAATTACAAATCTAAGCTTAAACACCAATAGGAGTAGATTACTTCTTACAGTCGGTTTTATTAGTTCAAGTGCTCCACAGACACCACTAGATAAACCGCCTGCTTCCACGAGATCACATGATAAGCGACCGATCGTCGTAAATGCTTGACTTAAATTCGACTCAAAAACCTCCTGATCACTTCACTCACTCAAATCAAACTCAGATTCTGAACAAACCTAATTTCAAGCACAAGAACTGAAAAATGCTGCAGACAAGGTTAGTAAGCTCTTTATTTTTCTCTGTTTATTCAATTCATCTCAATGGTTAAATTGGTGATTCTTGTTTATGTATCAGTTTGATACTAATTATCATTTCTCTGTTGGGCGTTTGAAACAGGGTTTGGAGATTTGTGGCATGCCTATGGGTAAAAGACGGCCAAATACACGGATAAATCAATATGCTGTAGATGATTACTGCCCTGTGCATAAAAGTATTGAAATTCAAAAGCCTCATATGGTTTCAACAAGAACATTGAAGAGAGGATCACCACTTGGCATGTATGGCCTTGAAGCTCATCCAGTAACTGCTCAAAAGAAGGGACTGATAGAAAAAGATGGTAGCCATCATCGAATTTGTTCAATGCATTCATCTCCAACTCTTGAAAAGGTAGATATAGCTGTTTATCCAGATGCATCATTGGGTAGAAATCATGTTCTTTTTTCTTTTAATGTTTCAACAGCTGACTTTTCTAGAGTGGATGAAAGTAGGGGAAGTGATAATTTTCTTGTAGAGTCCTCAATATCTGTGCATACTGATAGTTGTAGATCCTCTGTTGGTAGTTGTAGTGCTATGGGCGATGATTATCAAAATTTTCCCTTTAGGTTTTCTACACCACACAGTAACAATATAGAGGATTGCTGTAGTGATGCTGAATCATCTTCTAGAGTGGATTATGCGACAGAAGGATGTCCACTTTCTTTAGATGAGCGATTGGGAGTAGAGTAGAATTCTACAGGTCAGAATTATCTACATATTGTTGAGGATTTGTATGCTTCGGGGCCTTTGCGTTGGGAAGATGAAGCAACATTGACAAATCTACGTTGTACGGTTCATATTTCAGATGAGGAGCATTTGATGGTGCAAAGAAATTTGTTACGTGCTAATAGTATGCTTCTTGTCAGCTGACCTGATTTGGTCTCTTTTTTCTCCTCTAATATATTTTCCTTAATTGATGTCAAGATGTTGTAAGGAATAAATGGCATGAAAGAAATGTATAATCTAGATTTTATTTGTTTATCTTTTGATTTATCAAGTTAACACAGCTTATTCCTACTTTTAAAATTTTCTTTTTAGTTTTTTTTTTTTTTAATTTAATTGGCTGAATGTGTATTTCAATTTCAGCAAATGAATCACAATAGTTTTTTGAAGTTACTGTTTTTAATGTGTATTTGCCTATTTGGTATTTTCTACTTGCTCAGTTCATTGAACTTATACTTTGAGAAGCAATCTGTCAAATAGATGTTAAACAAATTTCCAGTCATGTAAAAAGTTAATCTTTTCCAAAGTGTTAATGGTCAGAAACCCCAACAGGCTCCGTTATACTCTGAAAATATTTTGCGGGATGAGAGAAAAATATTTATATATTTTTTTCAACGTCAAAGTGAATGCCCTTTGCAAGTCCTCCAATGCGTTTGTATGAGGTTAAACATTTGTGAATTGTATTGCATCTGTTGTCTTTTATATTCAAGAACTTGAATTGCCAGGAGTTGCCACATTTCGTGTTTTTTTGCTTTTGACATGATCATTCTATTAGATGTTCAATCAAACTTTTTTCATATCCTGTAATGTATAATGTCTAGCAGTATGGAGTTTAAGGTGATGAATATGCTGATGCTTCAACGTTGTCCATCGCATATCATGGCCAATATTGGAGGCTTGCTTGTTTCTAGAGGCCTGAAGGCCTCAAGATGATGAATGATTCATCGAGTTACCCTCATGCAGGGCTTAGACTTTGAGGCAACATCCACACTTGATTTCCCACAGAAACTCGTGGCTAGCTGCTCTGGCCACTGGTATGATGTTTTTTATCATTTTATTTAGAATTTTAATAGGTAGTGTGTGTACATATATATATATATATATATATATATATATATAAGATTTAATAAGAGTTGAATTATAAAAATTTAAAAATATTAAAAAAATAAAAATAATTTAAATTGAACTTAAACTCCGCCTAAGTAGTTTGCGTTTAGCTAGTCCCAAGCCCAGATAAAGGAGGAGGGTTGCGGTAGGTGACAATCAGCGTAAAAATTTCATCACACCTTATGATATGGATTCAAATGATATAAACGTTGGGGCGTCCTCTACTAACGACGCGCTGCATCAGAGCTCGGGTATAGTAAGAAATATGCAAGGGTGTAGGGCATTCACCGAAAGCGACGCGTCATGCTGGGGCCCGGGTGTGGTGTTAAGTGAGCAAGGGTTCCCACATCATGGACGAGTGTGGGTAAAGAAGTTAGTCCATTGGACAGATAGTAGAACAGATAGTGAAACTTAGCACAAGATAGACATAGAAAACAACAAAAGATATCATAGAAGGAGACCAATTAGGAAGGAGCAGGATAGGAGGATGATCAGGGTCGGCACTTGGAATGTTGTCTTACTTACAGGGAAATTAATGGAGCTTGTGGATACCTTAGAAAGTAGAAGGGTGAATATTGCTTGCATTCAAGAGACTAAATGGGTAGGAGAGAAAAGTAAGGAAGTGGTTCATTCAGGGTACAAACTGTGGTTTATCGAAAATGAGAGAAACAAGAATGGAGTGGGCATAATCATAGATAGGACATTGAAAGACGCAGTAATAGCTGTGAAAAGAGTAGGAGATAGAATTATACTAGTAAAGCTGGTACTAGAAGTAGAAACAATAAATATAGTTAGTGCTTATACCCCACAAATAGGACTAGACAGTGAGAGTAAACAAAAGTTTTGGAAAGATATGGATGATTTAATGCAAAGCATACCGAATGAAAAGAATGTTTTCATTGGTAGAGATTTGAATGGACATGTAGGAAGTGATAAACATGGTTATGAGAATGTTCATGGAGGTTTTGGTTTTGGCAGTCGAAATGAGGAGGGAAAAAGCATCCTGGATTTTACTATGGCATACAACCTAATACTAGCAAATACCTACTTTATAAAAAGAGAGTCACATTAAGTGACTTTCAAAAGTGGGCAACATAGAAGTCAAATCGACTTCCTCTTAACCAGGAAGACAAATAGAGCTCTATGCAATGATTGCAAGGTCATTCCAGGAGAGACTTTAACAAGTCAACATCGATTGGTGGTCTTGGATGTCAAGTTTAGGAACAATTCAAGTAAGGTCAGAAGAAATAGTGTAGCTCGAACAAAGTGGTGGGAGTTCAAAGGAGTAAAGCAAGTGAATTTCAAAAATGAGCTTCTCGAGTCCGAAGTATGGAAGCTGGGTATGGAGGCCAATGATATGTGGATACAGATGGCATCAAAGATTAGAGAAGTAGCTAGAAAAGTACTTGGAGAGTCTAAAGGATATGGACCACCCTCAAAAGAGACATGGTGGTGGAATGAGGAAGTACAAAAGGCAGTGAAGAGAAAAAGGGAATGGTATAAGAAATTACCTAAATGTGATAATAATGAGGCATATGAACAGTACAAGATAGCAAAGAAAGAGGCAAAAAAGGTAGTTAGTCAAGCAAGAGCACATGCCTTTGAAAAGTTATATGAGAAAATTGGAACTAAAGAAGGGGAGAAAGATATTTATAGATTAGCAAGAATGAGAGAAAGGAAATGTCAAGATCTTAATCAAGTTAGGTGCGTTAAGGATAAAGAAGGAAAAGTGTTGGTGAAAGATGAGGACATTAAAGAAAGATGGAGAAATTATTTTAATGATCTCTTTAATAATAGTCAAAATGGTAATAGCGTGAATATAGACTATAGAACAATAGAAAAGAATGTGAATTATACTAGAAGGATTAGATCTTTAGAAGTAAAGAAAACACTTAAGAGAATAAAAGTGAGTAAATCCTGTGGACTCGATGAAATACCAATTGAAGTGTGGAAGTGTTTGGGAGATATAGGAGTGGCATGATTAACTAAATTATTTAATAAGATTCTAAACTCAAAGAAAATGCTTTATGAATGGAGGAGGAGTATTTTAGTACCTATTTTTAAAAATAAGGAAGACATACAAAGTTGCTCAAACTATAGGGCAATTAAACTCATGAGTCATACTATGAAGTTGTGGGAGAGAGTTGTGGAGCATCGACTGCGTCATGATACTTCTATCTCTCTCAATCAATTTGGTTTCATGCCCGGTCGTTCAACTATGGAAGCGATCTTTCTCATTAGAAGCTTGATGGAGAAATATAGAGATGTGAAGAAAGATCTACACATGGTTTTTATTGATTTGGAGAAGGCTTATGATAGTGTTCCAAGAGATGTCTTATAGAATGTGTTAGAACAAAAGAAGTATCTATTAGGTACATACAAGTGTTGAAAGATATGTATGAAGGAGTAACTACTATTGTGCGTACAGTGGGAGGGGACACAAGAGATTTTCTGATCTCAATTGGATTACACCAAGGATCAGTCATAAGCCCTTACCTTTTTACATTAGTTTTAGATGAATTAACGAAACATATACAAGAGAGTATTCCTTGGTGCATGATGTTTGCAGATGATATTGTTCTGATAGATAAGACACGAGAAGAAGTCAATAGAAAGCTAGAGCTTTGGAGAAATACTCTAGAGTCAAAGGGTTTTAAGTTAAGTAGAACGAAGACAGAATACATGCATTGTAAGTTCAGTGAAGGCCAAACGGATGATAGGGAAGGAGTTAGTTTGAATGGAGTTGTACTGTCCCAAAGTAATCACTTTAAATATCTAGGCTCAGTCCTTCAAGTAGATGGGGGATGTGAGGAGGATGTTTGTCATAGGATTAAAGCCGGATGGATGAAGTGGAGACGTGCCACGGGAGTTTTATGTGATCGTAAGATTCCCAATAAGTTGAAAGGAAAATTTTACCGTCTGACCATACGGCTATGTTATATGGTAGTGAGTGTTGGGCACTGAAAGAGTCGTATGCGTCTAAGATAAGAGTTACAGAGATGAGAATGTTAAGGTGGATGAGTGGCCATACTAGACTAGATAAAGTCCGTAATGAGAGTATTAAAGAAAATGTAGGAGTGGTGCTAATTGAAGATAAGTTGAGAGAAGGAAGATTGAGGTGGTTTGGTTATGTGAAGCGTAGACATACGGAGGCTCCAGTTAGACAAGTAGAGCACATTAGGTTAGAGGATAGAAAGAAAAAAAGAGGTAGACTTAAATTGACTTGAAGGAAAGTAGTGCAACATGATCTAGAAGCATTATATATTTCTGAGGATTTAACCCTATCATTTAGAGTGGAGAAAGCGAATCCATATAGCCAACCCCAAATTTTTGGAATAAAGACTTAGTTGAGTTGAGTTTAGTTGAGTTGAGTTTAAATTGAACTCAATTCACTTAATGTAAAAATGAAATTTGTTTTATTTTGAAATTTAATTTGTTTGTTTTGATTTAAATACTATCAAGACTGACTTTATTAGTTTGGTTTGATTCGAACGGATCATGTATAATTTAGAAAAGAAATTGACCTACCTTTATAATTTGTGGTTTTATAATTAATTTTTTATAAAAAAGTTAAAGCCAACATAATAATTTAAATAAATAAAAAATTATTATTTCCTTTTTTCTCTTTTTTTTTTCTTTACCTTATTCTCTTTACTTTCCAAACAAGAGAGAGAAAAAAGTAATTTTATTTCCTATGATTCTCTCCACCCTCCATTTCTCTCCTCTCCCTTTCTTCCTTGGAATAAATTATTAATTTATATCTAAGTCCTTAAAATTTAATAAAACCCGCATACTAACTGTTATTTAAAGTTTGAGTAAAGATTGAATTCGTGAATTTCAATTTTATTAAACAAATTGATCCTTTCCTTCCAATTTAACGTCTAAAAAAACTATTTTATAATGGCAAAATTGCCCTTGTATGAAAGGAATCTTCTTTTACGTCTAAATATTTCACTATTAATAATTAGAATAATTTAGAACTAAGTTTATAAGATTTGGTAAAATTCATATATTAATCCTTGTTTAAAATTAGGTAATAATTGAATCCTTAAATTTCAATTCCGCTAAATAAATTAGTTCTTCATCTAAAAAGATAATTAATTTGCCGTTAGTGTATTGACTCTGAAAAGAAAAAAATTATTAGCCCTCTTTTATTATTAGGTCAGAAAGTAATTAAAAATGAAAGTTTAAAGGGATAATAATTTAATAATAATTTAATCAAAAAATATTTTTATTTCATTTTTAAACTAGCATTATTAAGACCACTGTCTTTCCTCAAAAGCCATAGACTCCACAATGAAGCAAGGAATAAAACGATTCATGCATCGTTATCAAAAAGCCATAGAATCCATTATTATGCAAACTGCAAAGACTTAAAGGGATCAATACCATTATTCTTCATCTTTTTGCCTCTCATTTTTCACTTCACTTTATTTTCTCTCTTCACATTTCAATCAAGAGAGACAAAAGTAATTTCATTTCCATCATTCTCTCCACTCTCGATTTCTCTCCTCTCCCTTTCTTTCTTATCATTTTTTCAAACAAAGAGTTCATTTTTCATCCCTTAGATTTCTTGTAATAACTTAGCTTCCGTTCATTTTTTTACGCTTCTGTCCAATTCTTCATAAACTATGGGTCACGTCTTTTCAATTCAATGCGGTGATGCCTTGATCGGTCGTTGCTGGGATTGCGTTGCTGGACAAGCTCTTTATGTATGTCAGCTTGAAGACAATCTTCAAGAACTTGAGACTGCAAGAGATAAATTAAGAGAGCTGAGCAATGATGTGATGCGGAGAGTCAACAGTGAGGAAACTCCACAAACAGTGCAGCTGGATCGAGTTGGAGGATGGCTTTCAAGGGTAGACGCTACCATTACTGAATTTGATTCTCTCCTCAACAGAGCTACGCGAGAAAGACAGAAATTGTGTCTCGCAGGTTGTTGCTCCAAGAACTGTAAGTCCACCTACATGTTTGGGAAAAGCGTTTCCAGAAGCCTCAAACATGTGGTTGGTTTGATGAGCGAAGGAGATTTTAAGGAAGTGGTTGAGAGGACACTTCCAAAACCAGTGGTAGTAGGAAATGTTAATCCAACATTGGGCACTGAAACTACCTTAGACGAGGCATGGAGCTACATCACGGGAGATGAGGTGAGAATTGTTGGCATATACGGTATGGGGGGAGTCGGTAAAACTACTCTTCTTACTAAAATCAACAACAGATTTGCCACTATATCTAATAATTTTGATGTTGTGATTTCGGCTGTGGTTTCTAAAGATTTGAAACCTGAGAAGATTCAAGAGCAGATTTGGAAAAGAATTGGCTTTTTGGATAAGAAATGGAAAAAGAAAAGCCTTCGTGAGAAAGCGGAAGACATATTTCATGTACTGAGTAGAAAGAAATTTGTATTATTATTAGATGACATATGGCGGCGAGTTGACCTTCAAGAGATTGGGGTTCCTCTACCTACTAGACAAAACAGATGCAAGATAGTATTCACAACACGCTCTTGCAGAGTAGGCGGGCAAATGGAAGCTGAAAAGATGATAAAAGTAGAACCTTTGGCTTGGGAAGAAGCTTGGGCGTTGTTTCAGAAGAAGGTTGGGGATATTGATTTTGATATTGTTCCTCTGGCTCAAGATGTTGCTAAAGAGTGTAGTGGGTTGCCAATCGCACTCATTACCATTGGCAGAGCAATGGCCAGTAAAGTTACAAAGGAAGAATGGGAGCATGCTCTTGAGGTACTTAGAAGCCCTGCCTCAAGCTCACCAGGCATGGAGGATGAGGTAATTCAAGACATGGAGGTTGAGGTATTTGTAAGATTGAAGTTTAGTTATGACGGTTTGCTTAGTGATAAAGTTAAATTTTGTTTCTTATATTGTTCCTTATTTCCGGAAGAGTTTGAAATTGAGAAAGATGACTTGGTACATTATTGGATTTATGAGAATTTTTGTACTCGCAATGAGGCATATTCTATAATTGGCACTCTTGTTGGGGCATGTTTATTGGAAGAGAAAGGCCGACATGTGAAAATGCATGATGTGATTCGTGATATGGCTCTGTTAATAGCATGTAAATATGAAAAAGAAAAACATAAGTTTTTTGTGGAAGCGGGTGCCCAATTAACTCGAGTACCAGAGGTTGGAAAATGGGAAGTATTAAAGCGGATGTCCTTGATGGCAAACTCCTTCGAGAGAATCCAAGAAGTTCCTAGATGTCCTGATCTTTTGACTTTATTTCTCAGCGACAATCGTAATTTGAGTGGAATCAGTGATGGTTTCTTTCAGTTTATGGGTACACTAACCATTTTAGACCTATCAAGTACTAATATCAAAAAATTGCCGGTAGGAATATCAAAATTGAACTCATTGCAATATCTTAATCTGTCATGGACGTTGATAAGTCAATTGCCAATTGAGTTGAAAATGTTGGTAAAACTGAAATATCTGAACTTGGTGGGTAATTTCGAGCTAAATATGATTCCAAGGGGAGTCATATCCAGTTTATCATCATTGCAAGTTTTGAAAATGTACAACGTTGGTTTTATTTGGGTCGAAGAATTGGAAGATAATATATTGAGGGAAGAGAACAAGCTAATAGAGGAGCTACAATGTTTGGAACACTTGAATGAATTGAGCAGTACAATACGAAGTGTCTCAGATCTCCAGAGTTATGTCAACACCCACACATTACTCAACTGTACTCGAGCTCTATGGCTTAATTTGTTTCCAAGTCCACAATCTCTCAACATTTGGTGGTTGGCAAATATGAAGAATCTAGAAGATATGGTTATAATTGGTGGAAGTAATTCAGAAGAGTTGGGTGTTAATGTTGTAATGGAAGAGATAGAAGCACATGATGCAGGTGGAGGTCTGGGCAACTCAATGATCTCAAGGAAGACATACTTTAATAACCTTCATACATTGACTTTAGGAGGAAGCCTCAGATTGAGGGATCTGACATGGGTTATTCTAGCTCCAAATTTGACGTGTTTGAATGTGCAAGTGAACAAGCATATAGAAGAGATAGTAAGTGTTGAAAAGTTAGATGATGTTCAAGTTGGGGATGAAAATTTTAACCCATTTTTTAAACTCCAAGTGCTCAGGTTGTATTATTTACCACAACTGAAAAGCATATATCCCAAAGCCTTGTCCTTTCCCTCTCTAGAAAAAATCGACGTATATGAATGCCCACAGCTTAAGAAGCTGCCATTAAACTCGAGCAGCGCAAATGGAGGCAAAGTTGAGATTAATGCAGAGGAACGATGGTGGAAAGATGTTGAATGGGAGGATGATTCTACTAAAACTACCTTTCTACCATGCTTTGTGCATGCTCGCTACCATTGGTAATTGGTTTTCACTTTCAACTTTGTATTATTTCGTATTGACATATTTTGATCATATTATATCTTGGATCAAACGCTTAAAGGCTTTCAAAATTATTGTTGACTGTGATTTCTAATGCAATTTTTTATTTTTTTGGCAGGGGATGAGCTGGCAAACTATTGAATGGTGCTGTGAGAGCAAATGCTGCATTTGGCTTTGGATGCTGTGTTGGTGGATGTGTTGCAGCCTAATGGAGTGATTTTGGTACTCAAGTATCAGGACTGCAATTCTTGCGCATTTTCTGTTACTGCAAGCGTAGCTTTTTTGCTTTGATTTTATTTTGAGATGTTTTCTTCGAGTTTGTGCCCAGTCAATGCCTTCTACCTGAAATTAAAGTTGAGTTTGCTTAGTATAAGCTCATTTTATGTTTGGTCTGAATTTTGCATATCATTTTAGGGATGGGTCCTTAGATATATATATTCCATGTATATTTGTGCTCTTTATTTTTCTATAATCAAAAGCTTATTATAACCTTTGCCTCTGGTTTGAGAAATTAACCTTCTTCACTTGAAAATTTACATACAAATCCACATGATTATATTATATTTTTTAGATGTACTGTTTAATCTGGGATAGCCTTAGCTCAATCTAAAACTCTAAAATTAATAATCACTAATCTGATAAGTCTAGCTATTATTTAAATATAAGATTGGATCTCATATTTATATTTTAAAACTATGAATTTTCTGAATTTAATTGATTGCAAGCTTTTTGTGTTTGTATCACGTAATATATGAAAGAATTTTCATTTGTAATTAATATGTAAATATGAAATTTATATATCTAATAATAAATTTATCAATAATTTATTTTATATAATCATACAACCACTAACATTACTGCTTACTATTGATCAAGCTAGCATTTATTTTTAATATCTTGAATAATAATAATAATAATAATAATAATAATAATAATAATAATTTAGCATGGAATCATTTCAATTCCATCTTTCTATTTCAATCAATAATAGTTCAATTATAATATATAAATAAAAATATTTTTGACTCAAAATAAACTAATTTCCTCTAAAAACACATTTTTAATATAAAATAGTTTCTTCACAAATAAAAAAAAAATCCATAAAAATTCACCAATTAAAAAGAAATTCCTATTTCTACGCCTAATATAATATTATATTTTAAAATTCACTAAACTTTAATACAATTTTAAATAAAACTAAAAATCTAAAATTATGCCAATCAATTTTAAAAATTCATAAAAATTAATATAAATAACTTACTTGAGAGTGGGTTGATAACTTCATTATGATTTTCTGAACAGGTAATTTCATTCCATGAGTACGTTAATAATAATAATTTTGGCAAGTTTAGCCCAATATTTATTCCACGGTTAAAAAAAGTTTCGAATCAATTTTTAATTTTTAGTAGCTAAGAGCTAATTCGGTCACATACAGATGGCCCTCGAAAACCTTCGTTAAATGATAAGAGTTTCTGTTACATGAGATTTTGATAAAATATTATTTTGAAAATTTTGAAGTGTTTAAAAATTAATCTAAAATCAAATTTTATACATACCAGTGTAACGATAAGAATAACTTTATTTGGAGCTTTTTGAATTGCTCATTGCTGAGTATTTTAACTGGTGGTTACTTTTTTTTTTATATTAATTTTATATTTCTTTAATAATCTTCGTATCCGTATTTTTTTAAATATAGTTATTTTGTTTTCGACTTATTTTTGTTGATAGATATAAGTTTTGTCATGAAAGATTTATTGTCCTATCTTCTATGAGGATTTGATATTTGTGTATCGACAAGAATTTACTCCAATTTTTTCTTATTATGGAATTATTAAGCATTTTGCTTTATTATTTTGATTAGAGTGCAATGATAGTACATATTTCTCATTTTGAGGATATTAAAATTAGATAAATTTCATATTGGACTCATAAAAAGACTATGGAGTCATAAATTTCATATTAGATTACCAATAAGTAGAGTATGCTTTTTATCGATTGGCTAACTCAAATACTGTGTCAATACAATCAATTCCTTTAAATTAAGATAATTACAATTATTTTTTGCGTTAATTTATCTTAAATTTTCTTATGCGAAATTAGAGTAGTAAGAAATTGTATACCTCATATTTATATTTCACCTCAATTTAATGAAAGTTTTATCTCTTATTTTCTAAAAAAAAATTTAATTAATCTTTTTTCTAATCCAATAAAAAATTTAATTAAAAAATATTATCTTTTAGTATAATATAAGATTTTTAGAGTTGAAATTCAAAAATATTTAAACAAAAAGTTGATTCTATTTGAAGTATTAATATTTAAATTTTTTTTAATAATAATTGATATAATTTTGTATTTGATAATACATCATTTAATTTTCAATTTTAAAATAAGTTAATTAATAGATTATTTTTATTATTTTCTATATTAGTTATCATATATCAATAAAAGGGAAAAAAAAAGTTAAAAAAAAAGCACATATATCATATGGAATTATCATTATTAAAATTCTTAAAATTTAAATATAAAAAATATTTTTAAAAATAATTTTTAAATTTTATAAATAATATATATATTAAAAAAATAATTCACTTTTTCTTAATCTAACTGCAAATGTTAAAAAATCATTATTTTTTTACTATAAAATAAGATTTTAGTAATTAAAATTTAAAAATATTTAAATAAAAAATTAATTTTTAATATGATAAATTAACTTTTTATATAAAAAATAAAAATAAAAGACTTAGTAATTAAAAGCTAATTCAATCACATATAGATGGCCCTCGAAAGCCTCCGTTAAATAATAAGCCATATTTGAAATAGTAAACGTTATATTTGATGTAGTCAATGGATTAAATATCATATTTTAAAATTAATTACATGACACTTATAATACTCAATACAGGCGAAACGTCATATTTTGTTTGAAATAGTAAACG
Source organism: Hevea brasiliensis (assembly GCF_030052815.1). NCBI lineage: Eukaryota > Viridiplantae > Streptophyta > Magnoliopsida > Malpighiales > Euphorbiaceae > Hevea > Hevea brasiliensis. The sequence continues at coordinate 114,041,226 of NC_079493.1, read as the reverse complement.
GATTAAATTGAGTTGTTTGAGATTATTTTAAAATAAAAATATTTTAAATTTAATTTTAAAAATTCAATTATTTTAATATAAATTAATTTAAGTAATATATTAAATTATTATATATAAAGTAATTTAAGTAATCTACTCATCAACAGTCTTCTCTATGTAATAACTCAACTGTAAGCTGATTCAATAAGTATCACGATTGAAAAAATAATTTTAAATGTATTTATTATTTAAGTGATAAAAAGATTTATTTGGTTCAATTATGGGATAGAATTTATTTTGTTTATAAAATGAATTTTATTTTATAATAAAATTTATTTATAAATGATTTTTTTATTTGATATATTTTATATTAAATGTGAAATTTATTTTGGATGAAATAAATTTTGTGTTTAAAATAAATAAAATAATATATAATAAAAGAATAGTTTTATTACTTTAAATATATATGATTTGAAATTTAAAATTTATTTGTAAATTCTATAAATTTTAATAAAATTTTATTTAATTATAATAAATTTTATGAAATTAATTATTAATAATTTTAAATGAATTTTTATTTAAACTAAATACTAAAATTTTAAATTTATAAAAGATTTCACAAAATTTTATGAAATTTATTTATACCAAATATTATCATATCATAATTAGAAATGTACATAAATAATTATAATATATATATATATATATATATATATATATATATATATATATATATATATATTAAAATTTTTATCTAACAGTTTTCAACTAATGATTGTTGCATAATATTTTAAAAATAAAAAAAAATTATTATTAACAAAAATAATTAAAAAAAAATAAAGAAACAAAATAAAGTACATATTAGAAATACAAAATAATTATACGATGGCAAATATTTTGCTAAGCCATTAACCCAGCCCAGGTATTTATGCTCAGGTTTTTATTTAATTATGTCTGTAAGAAAATAAAATTATTTCATGTCAATTTCTCTAATAGATTTTCAACGATAATTATAGTAATTGTAAAGCCACTCAATTTGCAATAAGCTAATGCAAATTGTTTAGTAAGGTAGATGTTATGGCAAACAGAAGGTTGTGTACTCCGCAAGTATACGGGTCGTTCAAGTAGTAAATAAAAGATATCGTCTCACAGAGATTTGTTACTTGAGTACCAAATTATAAAAGTTATGATTTTTTGGGTTATCAATAATTTGTGCCAAAAATAGAGTAAGAGATGCAGCAAATTAAATTAGAAAAAATAAGGAAATTATAATGAATTAAGCAATTAAAATTCTAAGCACTATACTAATTTACTAAAATTTCAGCAAGTAACAAAAGATTTAATTAATTAATGATAAAAATTGATTTCAGAGTTGAGGTTCATGAAGTAAATTTTATTGGGATTTGGACAGGCAAAACCAAAATTAAGGGATATACAAGTTTGAAGGAAGTTGATTATGATTTCCTTTAATTTACCTTTCAAACAAATTAAAGAGTGTTTTAAAGGAAACTAAACCCCATTCTCATGCGATGTTTAATTACCCAAACCCTTTAAGCATTTTAATCAACTTGAAATTCCTCTTAACCCACTATTTTATTTATAACACTAGGCGATTAAGTTCATTATCTTGATTATTTATCATAGATTTTCACCTCTCGGTCCTTCAATCTAAGATTAAGAACAAAACCCAAAGGGTACCAACAATGGGTATGTAAATAAGCACACAAGATAATAATCAAAGCTTATATATTCTAAAAATTTGGTTAAAACCAGTCCAAATTCACAAATAAAACTAAAATCATTACACCCAACTCTGAAATCTTAAGTATCTACTCACTCATGCTTGTATTTACAAGTAGAAAATATGAAATAGAGCAAGAAAACATAAAAATAAGACTAAAAATAAAAGAACCCAGAAGAAGAGAATCTAAATCTCTGAAAATGGAAGCTAGAAAACGTCACTCTGCAGTTATTCTTCCTCCAAAAATGGCGTGATTCCCTCTTTCCTCTCTCTTTTGATTTTTCTCTCTCTTTATGGTAAAAATAAGAATATGATGCTTATATATCCCCTCAATGTTTGCTAGTCTCTAAAGAGATAAAAGACAAAAGGAGTAAAAGGTGTAAAAAGAGAAAATTTTTCCATGTCAGCAAATTTGCCAACACCATCTCACATGCCTCATGTTGATTTAAGTTGTTTTCCACATGCCTCATGTTGATTCGGAAGAGAAGCCTTTAGATTCTGCACGACCAGCAACACGGGGCATGTGGGAGTCCTTAAAACTTTCGGCGTGTTTTGTCCTAAAATTTCTATTTACACGACCTGCCACAAGGGGCATGTTAAAGTCCATGAAACTTTCGGCATGTTTTATCCCGAAATTTTTGTTTACACGACCCGGTGTGAATTTACATGTCTCATGTGGATTCCTGCTGGTTAACTCTTATCTTCACATGACACTCAACACGGGGCATGTTGAGACCCTTGAAAGTCTGGGCTGGTTTTCTCCTTTAAGTGAATTTTCTTCATTTTTCATACTAGTTTAAGCTTCCGAATCACTTTGAATTTCTTTTATATGGACCTTTTTGCCTTTAAACCTTATTAAAACCTATCAAAATCATTAAAATTTCAAAAATCAAATATAATGAAACTAAAATTAATAAATTAACTAAAATAAATATTAAAAATATAAAATTACTAAACTAAAAATATAAAATGGATGTAAAACTACCCTAAAATATTTATATAAAATGGATTTATCGACAGACAGCTTCATTAAGAGTAATATATTATCAACCATATGCATAACAAAAAATAATTATATTTATTGTTAGCCGCAACACGAATTTGACCAAGTGACACGCACAGCAAGAGCAAATTTCAGCATTATATATTTAATTTAATTAATTAATGAATTTTAATTTAATAATGTTAAACTCGTTTTCAATATATATATATAATGGATAAATAAACATAATAATAATAATAATAATGCCCTTGATTTATTTTAGCCAGCCAAACAGTGGCGAATCATTTTAATTTATATTTTATATAATCATATTTAATTTTTATTTCTTAATAAATTTTTTAAGTATAAAAATTAATTTTTTATTTTAAATAAGAAAATTGATCAAATCAATAAAATTAAAATTTTGCAAAATTTTAATTTTTAAATTGATGGTTAGTATTTCTAGCATATACAATAATTTTGCGATATCAGCACATATTGGATTATCATAAATCACTCTCTGATAATTAGAATAAAATAAAAAAAATTAATAAATAAACACAAGAATTTATATATATATATATATATATATATATATATATATATATATATATATATATATATATTTTTTTTTTTTTTTTTTTTTTTTTTTTTCAAGTTGTATTTGTTTAAACACAATAATAATCACTCTCCTTACTCAATCAACAACAGATATGCCACTATATCTAATAATTTTGATGTTGTGATTTGGGCTGTGGCTTCTAAAGATTTGAAACTCGAGAAGATTCAAGAGCAGATTTGGGAAAAAATTGGCATTTCTGATGAGAAATGGAAAAAGAAAAGCTTCCGTGAGAAAGCGGATGACATATCCTATGTACTGAGCAGAAAGAAATTTGTATTATTGTTAGATGACATATGGCAGCGTGTTGACCTTGAAGAAATTGGGGTTCCTTTTCCTACAAGACAAAACAGATGCAAGATAGTGTTCACAACACTCTCTTACAAAGTAGGCAGCCAAATGAAATCTAAAAAGATGATAGAAGTGAAACCTTTGGATTGGGAAGAAGCTTGGGCATTGTTTCAGAAGAAGGTTGGGGATATTGATCTTGATATTTTTCCTCTGGCTCAAGATGTTGCCAAAGAGTGTAGAGGATTGCCAATCGCTCTCATTACCATTGGTAGAGCCATGGCCAGTAGAATTACAAGGGAAGAATGGAAGCATGCTCTTAAGGCACTAAGAAGTTCTGCCTCAAGCCTACCAGTAATGGAGGATGAGGTATTTCAAGATATGGAGGTTGAGGTATTTGTACGATTGAAATTTAGTTATGATAGTCTGAGTAGTGATAAAGTTAAATCTTGTTTCTTATATTGTTCCTTGTTTCCAGAAGACTTTGAAATTCCCAAACGTGAATTGGTAGATTATTGGATTTGTGAGAATTATGGTGATCGCAATGAATCATATTCTATAATCGGTTCACTTGTTAGGGCATGTTTATTGGAAGAGCAAGGCTAACGTGTGAAAATGCATGATGTAATTCATGACATGGCTCTGTGGATAGCCTGTAAATGTGAAAAGAAAAGCACAAGTTTTTTGTGAAAGTGGATGCCCAATTAACTCAAGTATCAGAGGTTGGAAAATGGGAAGGATCAAAACGGATGTCCTTGATGGCAAACTCCTTTGAAAGAATCCATGAAGTTCCTAGATGTCCTAATCTCTTGACTTTATTTCTAAGCGATAATCATCTTTATGGAGATCGGTGATGGTTTCTTTCTATTTATGGATATACTAAATGTTCTAGACCTCTCAGGCACTGGTATAAGGGAATTGCCGATGGAAATATCAAAATTGAACTCATTGCAATATCTTAATCTGTCAAAGACACTGATAAGGCAATTGCCAGTTGAGTTGAAAATGTTGGTAAATTTGAAATATCTGAACTTGGAGAATAACATCGATATAAATATGATTCCAAGGGGAGTCATATCTAGTTTATCATCATTGCAAGTTTTGGAAATGTACAACATTGGTTTTTGTGAGGTCCAAAAAAGGGAAGATAATATGCTAGTAGAGGAGTTACAATGTTTGGAACACTTGAATGAACTGAGCAGCACAATAACAAGCGTCTCAGGTCTCTAGAGTTATGTCAACACCCACACATTACTCAACTGTACTCGAGCTCTAAGCCTTCAATTGTTTCCTGGTCCACAATCTCTCAACATTTGGTGGTTAGCAAATACGAAGAATCTAGGATTTATATATATAGTTGGTCGAAGTGATCTAGGAGAGTCGGATGTTGATGTTGTCATGGAAAAGATAGAAACACCTGATAATGCAGGTGGAGATCTAGGCATGTCATGACCCAACCTATGGGCCGGACCGACACTAGGACCTGGACTAGCCTAAAGCCCTGAGGCCCGTAGTAAACCTAACTATTCCTCAACCCAATCCTAAGGCTCATTTGGGCCCAATTTCAAGAATTCAACCAGACAGAGTCCGGCCATAAAATGGACCATATAATGGAGAGTTTTTGACTCACCCGACCAGTAAACACAATATATAATCATCTGGGAAGCTCAGCTCACCCTCCACATACTTATCATATTATAAAATCTAATGGGAGCTCAACTCCCTCATCCAATCCAATCACGCATGCAATTAATATTCTTACAAATTCAACACAGTATTATATTACGGACCCAAATTAAATAAAATGCTCCTAACACATGCGGAGTCTAAAATTTAACTCAATTGTACAAAATACACTAAATACTACTAATTGACTTGCGAAAAAGAAGAGCAGGTTAGTCACAATAAGTAATCTTCCTATAGCCTGGAAAAAAAATGGATGAACAGGAGTGAGCGTTCGACTCAGAAAGTAAAATACTAATTTCAACTACAATTTCTATAGCTAACTAAAGCTAATGCATCCTAAGGAATGGAATGCAACATTATCATAAATTTCATACAAATCACATCATAGCAGTAAAAAGGCAATTTGGAGCACTCACACATCCAACACCGTTCAAATAGTACATATATGGGAGCTGATCCCCTATACAGCTCTCTTAATCCAACCTCTACCATCGAGTGTCTCTCAAGCCGGACTTTCGATTTTATATAATAAAATTTTTGGTTATTTTGATTTGGCTAGGTTTTAAAAAGAAAAAAATCGGTTAAAATGAACCGAACTGAATAGGTTTATTAGTTTTGAATTAATTTATTTTTATAGAAAATTTATGAATTATATATAATTTTATATATATAAATTATTTAATTTTATTGATTAATGGTTCTTAGGTTCAAACCAAGGTCAAAATCAGACCAAATAACTTGAAAATCAAGTCTAAATTAAAAAATCAATAAAAAATCAAAACTGATCGATTTGAACAGAACCGAACCAAACTGAAATAGAACAGTTCGGTTCGATTCAGTTTTTCATCTATTTCGATTCGGTTCAATTTCTAAAATATGTAATTCGGTTTTCATGATTTGATTCGGTTCGGTTTGGTTTGAACCAAATGCTCACGCCTACTACCAAAAGCAATGAAACTTTTATGTCTATCAGTACCCTACAACCTTCTTTTTTTTTTTTTTTTTTACAGTTCTTCAATTTTTGTACAGTTTAAGGTAAAGAGATTTTTTTTTGCAAGTCTTGAGAACATTTTTTACTATGGCCAAGGTGAGTTTAAGTATGAGATTTTCTCATGCTTATTACTTAAAAAAATAAAGCATGAGGGTGAAAAATAGGAAAAAATAAATATTATAAGGGTTCAATAGGTCGAAAAAGGTGGTCATGGGTGTGAATTGTGATAGATTTTTCTCAATTAGTTCAGTGGCAATTTTGTTTGTTAGGCATTTCCAAATATTAGATTCTAGCTTTGAAATCAAGGTATGATTACTCTTTTATGGTGCAAGTGTAACTATAACCTATTAAGCGTTTTAAGAACTCTTGAGTTTTGTGTTTCAGTGTAATGTCCAAGATACATCTCAGCATTACTCTCTGAGTACCTGTTTCATTAGTGCATTGGTGCATAAATTCAGAACATTTCCCATCTCATGTGAGAAGCATATGGATTGTCTAAGATATGCCTCATTTTTCGGTTTAGAGGATTTTGACTCAGCTCAAGACTGAATTCCTCTGACCCGTAGCACTAAAGAGTTCCATTTGAATATGTGATTATAGAATTAAGTGGATGATTGTAGCATTGTCTGACCTTCCTTTTCTTTATAAAAAGAAAAAAAATTATGAATAGTATGAAGTTGATGGGAGTAAGGGGTGTTCGAGTTCTTCCATATTTGTAAGTTTTAAATCATTAATGATTTTTTTTTTTTTGGTGGGAGAGGATAATGCTGAATAGGAAGATGATATTCCTAATACAATTTAGGAATTATATTCTATGTAAAATTAGGAAATTTAAGAGTTCTATTGTTTAGGAATTTTATTCTTATTAAGTTTATTATTTAGGAATTTTATGATTTCCTACTTTATTTCGGTTTAATTTAGTATTTCCTAATTAGGATTGAATTAGAATTCTAAAATCCTAATGTGATTGGGATTCCTAATTCTATAAATGACACATAGGGTTTTTATTGTTATTAGACAAGTTTTATTATGACAATTTTATGCGATCAATAATATTTTAGAGAATTAGAGCCTAAATTTAATTTGAATTTCCATAAGCTTCCACAAACTTTTAGTCCTTCCACTATGCCCTCAAAATTTCCCTTTACTTTTTGTCCAAAATTTTATGTCTTGTTTACTATTAAAAAAAAAAGCCAAATAGAAAATAGAAAGCTTTGAGAAATAGGGCAACCTAGCATGCACCCCACCCCTCACCATACCCCACCATCCGACCATCAAACCCAAGCACCACCACGGCCAATCCACCAGCAACATCCAAGCAACCCTTCCGGTGCCTTTCCTATCACTTGCACCTTTCTAGAAAAAGAAGATTTGACTGAGTCAGATCTTGACCCGAATCTAGACCTACAAGTTTTCTAGATTTCTCTAGCATCTGACCCTTCCTAACCCTTCTTCAATCCCTAATCTGCCAATCTCTATTGTCGGAACTGTTGTCTGACTTCCTAGCTGCAAAATCCATTGGGTCAAGTCAAGGAATCTATTGGACTTTTTTATCCGATGAAATTGACTCCTAATTTGCCAAAATTTCAATTTTCTTCAATGAAGTATGCTTTCTTAATTTGAAATCATAATGTGGACAGAAAGAGTACAAGATGATATTGATGATTATAAGATTCAAGATGAGTTATGGGATGCAATTCAAAGAATACAAGATAAATTGATGATTATTATGAACAACTTGATGAAGTATGTTATTTGATTGATTTGTATGGAGGTCCTAACTATGCTCCTTGGGGTTACTTGATGACTATTGAGATATTCAACTAATCTTGCAGTATAGGGAGAAAATATTTGAAGAATGTAAGAATGAATATCATGATCAACAGACTCATCAATAAGTTAAGGATAAAGAACTTGAAGAATTTGAAGCATGGAAAGAAGCACATTTATTCCAATTGAGAGAACAGTTGATAAAGTGAAAAGTATTGAAAATATAAAGGCAAAAGTTCTTGAAAAGCAAGCCAACAACAAAAGAAGCTTGAATTTGAATAGCTACTTGAGGTTGAAGATGAAATTGAAAATGAGCAACCTGAAGAACCTAAGATCGAAGAACCTGAAGATTTGAGTCTTGAGCATTCACATGTTGAAGAACATATTCTAGAGCAAGAAGTTGAAAAAAAATGCACAAGCAAAACTTGAGGAGGAAAAATTGCAAAACAAAGAAGATCACTCTATGAAAACTTCAACGGAGATTGAATAAAATCAAGTTATTTCTAATAATTTGAAGAGCCTTTCAACTGTTAAGAAGCTTGATTTTATTTGTCCAGATCCTTTTAGAGATGCAAAGGAAAGCATGAAGTACTTGATTTTAAACTTGTTGCTACCACACAAGAATGAAGAGTTGATTGTCCTTTTAATACAGTTTCTGATTCTCTTGCACTTTAAGACTTGAGGATGAGTTTTTTCCAACCAAGGGAGAATAATGCTTAATAGGAAGATGATATTCCTAATGCAATTTAGGAATTATATTCTATATAAAATTTGGAACTATATAAAATTAGGAAATTTAAGAATTTTATTCTTTAGGAATTTTATTCATATTAGATTTATTATTTAGGAATTTTATGATTTCCTAGTTTATTGTGGTTTAATTTAGTATTTTCTAATTAAGATTGAATCAGAGTTCTAAAATTCTAATGTGATTGAGATTCCTAATTCTATAAATAAAACTTAGGGTTTCTATTATTATTAGACAAGGTTTGTTATGATAATTTTATAAGATCAATAATATTTTAGAGAATTAGTTCTCTTTTTCAAGAATTGGTCCTTGTTTTGTTCTTTGTTCCTAGCTGTTATACATCAGGAGGAGTGGAGCGGTTAAGCTATGTTAATTGCTGAGGACTGTAATTTGAAAGTTTCATAGTTTAAAAGAGCATGACTTATTAAAATTTTAAGCAAAATGCCAAAATATATTGGATGCTTTGGGAGAAAGAAGTGGCCTATCTGTCAAAATTATGAGGATGGTTGTTTAAGTTTTCCAGCTTATGTATATATAATCAGATTTTTCCAAAGAACACTGCCTTAGTTTGGGGAGATATTAAATTTTAAAGTGAAACCTTCCTTTGCCCAATACACATACATGCACAGATGCTGGAAAAAAATTGCATCCAGACCTTATTTTCTTCTTTTCTAATGGCAATGCTATCGGTTATCTAGGTGCTTCACCAACATCCTATAATGTCTATACCATCATCTTCTGATGCTGTGTCATCAACTCTTTCTGGTCATTCTCTGTTTCCACTGTTGAATTCAGTTTTGCAGACAAATATTCTTCAGAGGGTATGTAGCATCCAGTATACTTTGACATGTTGGTTCTTTAAATATTACTATTGCTTTTTCCTCAGCAGCTTATGCTAATTTGCCTTATTCCCTTTCAACAGGATACTATTCTTACTCCAATGAAGCAAGTTTGTGGTTGCGACAATTCAAGTGCAAGCAATTGAGCCCTTGCTCTTTTTTTCCCCTTCCCCTGGGATTAAAACTAGGGATCTTGCCTTGATGTTTTCTATGTCTTTTGTAGCCAACCGCGCCACTGATGGAGGATCCACACTGGCACAATTAGGTTCCACAGAGAGATCTTTGGTATGTAAGCTTTCGCTTTTTATACTTTGCAGGAAATTTACAGCAAAAATATCATGCAACTCTAGAAGTTTGCTATTTGATAAAATTTTCTGCTATAAGAAGTGCTAGAATATTCTTTCTACGAATGAATTTAAGAATAATGACATTATTACTATTATTTGAAAATTAGGGCTTTATTACTGAAAAGAAAGAGATCACATGCATATGTTGTAATCAGCTTTGGGCAACTCTAGAAGTTTGCTGTTTGATAACATTTGCTGCCATAAGAAGTGCTAGAATATTCTTTCTATGAATGAATTTAAAAATAATGACATTGTTATTATTGTTATTATTATTTGTAAATAGGGCTTTATTAATGAAAGAAATAGATCACATGCTTGTGTTGTAGTCAGCTTTGGGTAACTAGGAAGAGCTGCAAAGAAAACTAAAGAATATAACCTGATCATACACTTTCATGATAAGTTAATGGGTTCTAGAATTAGGTAACAACTGAGAAATAAAAACATGTGTGAAATATTTTAAGTGGGTAGGGGCAATATTGATGCTTAGCCATTATGGTTCTTCGATTTGGATGGTAAAACTTCAACATTTTTATTTTATTTTATTCATTCTTAAACTTTTTTTTTCAGAGTTCCATCATAAGGTGTAGAATCAGCCAAGGCTGGAATTATTCTTGCTTTAGAAGCTAAATGGTTTAGTTACCACACATCTTGTTTCTCTCTCTTCTTTCTTTCTTTTGGATTACTTTAATCTTGTTAAGTGTATTCTACCACTTCTCTAAATTCTAAGTCTTTATAGGTTGGCTTTGTGACATATGTCCTTTACAATTTTCTTGTTTTCTTGGATTGTTAGCATTCCTACTATGTGCATTCATTAAAAAATTCCTGCCTTGGTGATCTCATAATTACTTGCTGGATACATTTGCCTGGATTTAACACATCCACATAAAAGATGACTGATAAATGACAGAAGTTTTGTAGTTTGTCAAAAAATTTTATATTTAAGCTGAAAACTCTTATGGAAGGGGTATACTTCCTTCTTTCATTTTCTTTGAGGGGTTTAATGTTGGAGTTCTTAGGCTTGTAGAGCTTATAAATTCTAACTTATGCTTACGCAAGGCATTCTATTTTACACCATTGCTTTTGTCTCTTCAGATGATTTGTAAGAGTAGTGCTTTATTCGAGAGCTTTTCCAACCATACGGCATTACTCATTTTTGCACAAATTGAGTTTGTTCTCTGCATTTACTGAGTTGTGTAATGGCAAACTAAATTTATTCACTTTTTATGTTGTTAATTCCCTATAGCGCCCGTGACCCAAAGTTGACATGAAAAATCTCAACGAAGTTTTATTTTAAATTTGAGATAATGATTTTTGTGTGAAATTTGCAGCTAGAAGCTGCACATGACAGGGAGAAAGAGTTACTTCATGAAATAACGGAGTTGCAGTGGAGGTATTTGTTGTATTTTGCAGATGCATAAATGCATGATGTACTCACACTCACACACTATACATTCACATGATGTTTAATCCTCTATCAAATCTAATCATGTCTTGTTTTTTAATATATAGGCTAGTATGTGCTCAAGACGAACTCCAAAAATATAGAACAGAAAATGCTCAGGTCAATTTTCAATAACCTCGACTCGCATGCTCATCTATTTTTTGTCTGGCCCATGGATAATCTATCGTCTAATACAAGAGTTTCAGGTATGATTTCATTATTGAACTCGAAGCTGGGCGAAATTGCAACAATTTGTTACTCAAAACGAAGTTAAAAAGAGTGGAAGGAAAATACAGAATGAAGAAGAGAGACATTATTAAACATTGTTAGCTCATTATTATTTGTAGCATAGATTTGTTTTGTTATGCAATAGGCAGGATAAACAAAACCCATATTAGTATTACCCAACTTGTGCAGATTAAGCAATGATACTATAAGTTGTACATGAATAATATTATCCTTTCCAAGCCAGCTTGGGAGTTGTAAATATGACCTTTAAGCTTAATAGTAGGCATATTCTCTACTGACTTCTGTAACCAAAAGTGCATTTGATTTTTTTTTTTTTTTTTTAGCCTCATTTAATCCAACTCTATTGTGTACATGTGTTTGTATTGTCTGTGTTGCGTCTGTGCATCATAGGAGCTCATATGTTAAGCGCAATTTGATCATTATTATTGTAATTTTTAATTTCGAATTATCCACTTAAAATCAAGTTGGTGTATGCTCGATTTGGATTTTTACTAAACATTTTAAATTACATATTAAAAATTTGAAGCTTTCAACTATATAATTAAAATTTAATATAATAAAAAAATTTTAAATTCTTTATATACAAGTTGGTTTATGCTAGATTTGGAAATTTTTTGGATAGCGCAATTTAGATTTTTTATTTAATCTTTGCAACTATCAATGATAGACAATTACCAAATAGGGAATCCTTCTATATTATAATAAGATATCTCTTATGCAAATAACCCAAATAAAAAGGATCCTTTCGTGATCACATCGAATAACCACTTTCTTTAATCTTCTTGATTTGTGAATAAATTGATTATAATACTAAAAGGAAGTATGCAATGAAATATTGTAAAGAATTCTTTATGAAATAAAATCTAACTAAATCAAGGTAGCATCGTGCCACTTTTAAAATTGGGAAAAAAAAAAATTAAGGCTCACTTTATTTTTTGGAAAATTGAATCAACCAATTTTTTTTTAAAAAAAACAAAGTAATTTTATTTTTATTTTTTAAATTTTGATAATTTTATTAAAATATAAAAATACTTATATATATATATATATATATATATATATATATATATATATATATAATACAGATGCATATTATTAACTTAAAATTGCAACTAAATAATAAAAATATTTTCATGAAAAATATTTTTATAGAAAAATTTTTTATATATAAATTATTTTCTAAACTTGAGTCATATTCTGTAAAAAAAAAAAAAAAAAAAGAATTAGCAACTGATTATTAAAATTAGTTGTTAATCGATTTGCCAATTAATTTAGTTGCTTGTAATCAATTAGCAACCGACTAATAAAGCAACCAAAAATCGATTTAGCAACCGACTATTAAAATGGTATTAGCAACTGACTATTAAAATCAGTTGCTAATCGATTCAGTCGCTTATAATGAGATTAATTGCTAATTGATTAGCAACCAACTAATAAAGTAATTGAAAATTTGCTATAAATAATGGTTGAAAACTGAATCAATTGCTAAAATAATCAAATTAAAAAGAAAAATAAAATTTTTGAATAAAAATTATCGGTTTTTACTAACAACCAATTTAACAACTGAAATTAGTACGTAATCGGTTGAACAAAAATTAGTGTCTTTAGTTTGGCAAGTTTACTATAGCTTTATAAGTCGGTTACTATTTGCAATTGATTTAGTAATGGATTGTGGTTGCTAATTAAAAAAAACTTAAAAAAATTTAAATTTCTAAATAATAAATAAAAATTCTCATAAATAAATTATTTAAAAAATTATAAAAATAATAATTTATTAATAGAAAATTATTCTAAAAATTATTAAAATAATAATTTATTAATGAAAAATTACGACTACAAAATTAATTTAAAATATAGTATTCTACTACAAAAATTACTACTACAAGTAGTTTCAGTTCGATTGTAAAAATCACTTGCAAAATTTATTATTTTTTAATAGTATTCTGGCTTCATTTCATGCACATGACGAAATAGTAGTTTGACTGCTTTAAACCAGGCAAATGTATAAGAGGGAAATATAACAGTGGTCTCTTATATATAATTTTTTAGACTAAAATAGTATTTAGTTCTATATATATATATATATATATATATATCTAATTAATATAAATTTTTATATTTAATTAAATTATTAAAATATTAATTTTAAAAAAATTTTAATTTTATCTAAAACTTTTAATTTCCTTGATTTTTAATCTTTGCCATTTATTATAATTTTAGTAATCAAATTATTTAATAATTAGGACAATAAATTTATATTCTATTAATAGATTTCATGTTCCTCATTAAAAATATTTTTATGAATGAAAAATTTTAATCCAACTTAAACAATTTTGCAAATAAATAACTTAATTACTAAAATTGATATCAATTTCAAAATTTGAATATCAAATTAATTTAATTAAAAGTTTAATTAAAAATTTTGTTTCTCAAAGTGCAATAAAAATAATTCATTTTATAAAAATGTGAAAAATGTTATAGAATTTCCAAATTTATTCATTTTGTAGTTAAATAAAAAATTAGACAAAAAAATGGTAAGCTATGGTGATAACTAAGCAATATATATATATGCTGAAGTTTAGCAAGAGAAAGTTTAATTTAATCTATTTTTAATTTTTATTTAAATTAGTTAAAAATTTTAATTTAAACTCAATTTAATTAAAAAAAAAAAAGAAATTGAGCTTTTTGATTTTTAAGTTTAAATCAACCAATCAATAAATTTTTCTCTAAAATTAAGAAATTAGATTTTTTACTTTTATTGTAAATCAAAAAATTAAGAAATTTAACTCATAAATTTTTATTTTTTAACTAAATTAAATTTAAATTAAAATCTTAAATTTAGCTCAGAAATTTTTATTTTTAACCAAATTAAATTAAAATTAAAATTTTAAATTTATTTAAATAAAAATTAAAAATTGCTTAATGAACATCTTTATTGCTAAATGAACATCTTTAATAAGTGTAAGGCGAAATTTAACCCTTTGCCATAAAAAAATGCAATCATAGCTGATGATAACAAGTGGATGTTGATGTATCACTTTCACATGCAAAATGATAAATTGGGTTAGTTGGTTTAATTTCTAGTAAAATTTGCCTAACCAAACATTAGGGTTAGGAGTGGTAAATTTTGGAGTAATTTGGATTGTCTATATTTTTGTGGGTCAGATAAAATTAATTATCAATTTGTAGGTTGCAAGTCATTTTAGGTAAATATTAATTTTTTTAAAAAAAATAATTTTATTTATTTTTTAGAATAAAATTTAAAATGATCATATCAGCCTAAATTTTATATAAGTCAATTTCGAGACAAGTAATATATAATATTGAATTGACCATTAATTTTATAGCCATTAATGAATAATATTTTACTGTAATTTTTTATAAGTAGAATTTTATTCATAATTATAAATTCAGAAAAAATTTAATATGAATATTACCGACTAAACCCAGCTGATAAATCCTTTACACTCAACTTAGGCAACCGCATGTTAAATGAAACTATAGAGTTAATGGATAGGAACAATAGGTTGGTTCATTCTTCTTACCATTTTACCTCTGAAATTATATGACCAATTCAACTAACTCTCACAGGTGAAACTTGCCTCTATATATATAGAGAGAGAAGAGTTATCAGAACCACCATACTACCAAAGGCTTATCAAGATAACTCTTACCACCAAAATACCTCAAATCTTTCTTACACTTGAGCATCGGCCATGTCTACTGGCACTCAGGATTCGGGATATGGGTCTGGATCCGGTTTCGGTTACGGGCTTGTGGATACGGTTGTTAGTGGGTCGGAGTCCATTGTGAGCAGCCCTGAAACAACTATCAGCAACACTATAGAATCTGTTGGTGATTTGGTGTGAGGTGATGGTGGAAGCTCTGGAACTACAACATCAAAAACGGAAGCTGCTGCTACTACTACTGTGGCTTCGACAACAGAGTCTGTTCAGGATAGTGGATTTGGATCCGGATCAGGATTTGGATATGGGCTATGAATCACGTGGCTTAGGCATGTCAAGTATGTATGGCTGGCTAGTGCTCATGCATGGCTCAAATAAGTTACTTGTAAAATATGTGGTGTGCTTTTGGGGTGGGTTTTGTGTGTTGTGTCTTTTGAACAACTCTGAAATTAATTAATTAATTAATTAATTTCAAGCTGAATCCATCGTTTGTTTAATAAAGAATAAACTATAAAGTGTTGTTTTAGAAGAGCAAGACTTTTTAATCTTGAATATTATTTATCAAACCTATAAGGTTTACAAGGTTTTCAAACTTAGCTCGATTTGGGAATCCATGAAAAAAAAATTGAAGATTTAAAATTTAATTAGAATTGAATTGAAGTTAAATCGGTGCATTAATTATCCTAAATATTATTTAATGTATATTAAATTTATATTATAATTAATAATCTTTTATATATACATTGATATTAATATATTAATTTTTTAATATTAATATATTAAATTAATATTATATTTTATATTGCGTAATTATTAAATTTTTATAAATTAATACCAATATATTAATATTAAATTAATAAATATTTTATTTAGTAAATTAATTTAATTATATATTAACTTGTATATAAAAAAAATATATCTCCTTTTAATATTTATTCAACTAGCTAATTTACACTTAAATTCAATTAATTTACTTAATTTTCAGTGTACAATCATTCCTCAAAATTTACTATCTATCCAAACAAAGTACAATCATTCCTCAAAATTTACTATCTATCCAAACAAATTGTAATAAACTTGCATTATCCAAAATAGAAATTTGCAATTTCTTTTCGGAAAAACATAAAATATAATCATCTTGTATTTTTTGTTCTATTGAAGATTGCTACTAATCAATAATTATGACGTGTGTCATTTTGTAGAAAAATTAAATGAAACTCGTTCCACCCTTATGATGTGTGATCGAGTCAAAGGGGTTCTATCAGCAAATTTTATCGAATTTCTGAATTTGGAACTTCAATCATATATAGGGAGTAAACTTTAGTTATAAATCTAAGCATAAGCAGTGAGTTTTGGGGTCAGATTTCTATAGCTTCCACTATATACAGATTTTATATACCCACAAAAACATGCAAGTTCCTTGTTGAATTCAGAAGAAGATACATAAAGAATATATATAGAATGGATATAGATGAATTTTGGATCGATTTTGGAGAGTTCACTCATTGACGTTTGGACTTTTATTTTCAGAGCGGTTTCTCATCAGCTGCTACTGATAGCTGATTTGATTTTATTTTTTATTTTGATCATATTATCTTTTTTTATTTAATTCAAAAATTAATATTATTAATATTTTATATTTTATATTTTATATTTATAATTTTAATATTTTAATTAATACATTTCGATTTTGTTAAAATATTTTTTATTAATAACATAAAATATAAAATATTTATTTATATATAAAAACTTAAAATTAATTATAAATTTTTTCTTTATCAACAATAATAATTACTTTATTATTTTATTTATATTTTTAAAGTTATTTAATTTTTTTTTAAAAAAATAATTATTTTCTTATTTCAATAAAAAAATAAATGGTATCATGTAATAGATTAATAATTTTATATTTATTTTAATAATATAATATATGATATAATATATTAATTTAATAATTGTATATTTAATTTAATAATAAAATAAATAATATAATATAATAAATTTATAATTTTGTATTTATTTTAATAATAAAATAAATTATATAATGTATATCTTTATTAATCATTTCACATATTAATAGCAACAGCTAAATATAGTTTTACCAAACACTTAACATAAATAAGCTATCATCAGCCATCAGCTATCAGATATCAGCTAACAATAACAACTATCAGCTAACACTTATTAGCTGTATTTAACGGTTAAACTAAATAGGTCCTTCTTATCCAGAGGATAAACCATTCTCTTAAAACTTTAACCATGATCTTAGCTCTTACACAGCAGTCTTATCTCGAGATAGACTGTTCAATAGCCAAAACTGGAAAAAAAAATATTGATAAAATATTCTGAAGCCATTGAAAAAGAGAAATCTAGTTCACCAACAAACTCGCAGGCCCGAAGTGCGTTGGAGAAGAAAAAGGGATTAAGGCTAAGAGGTTTTGGGCTGAAGGAGAGGCTGGGCTTTTAGGAGATGAAAGTGGGCCAACAGCAGGTTCAATGCCAAGATCAATTAATAAAATAGTGATATTTATGTTAATTTTTTATATTTATAAAAAAAGTAAATAATATGAATCCGTCTACATAGTTCTTCAATTAAATCTAGTTTTCATATGTTTCGAATGAAAAAATAATTATTTGACAAATTTTTATATTTAAACCATTCTTCTAAAACTTACATTATTAGCAAAAAAATGAATTACTAAAAGTCTATTGGAATTACTATTTGCCAATATAAACGATGTTCATGTTGTTTTTATACAAAAAAAAATATGAGCAGTTTACCATTAATCAAAATGAACTTTATATATTAATGAATAAAAAGTATTTATTAATAAACAGTATGTACAGTGGTGGATTTAGAATTTTTTTTGGGGTCAATATATAATATTTAAATAATAAAATATTATTGAAAAATTTAATTAAAAGTCACTCATTAACTTATTACACACGTAATCATATCATGTTTGTCTTGATAAAATTCATTAATGAAAAATTTACAATAGAATTAAAAAAAAAAAACTTTTCAATTCATAATATGCTTATTTATCTTAAGTAATCTTAAATTTTATTTAAAAGAGGCTTTAATAATTAAATTTATGCAGATCAAAGCATATAAATATATATATATAAATATAAAGAGTATTTAACAAAAAAAAGGATTTTTCATATATTAGATCCGTCACTGAGTATGTATAATGTTTTAAATTTTTAATTATTTTGACTAATGAAGGTACTAAACTATTAAACAATTAAATATTAAACACTAATAATTCAATTTTAAGAATATGAAGACAAAAATGTGAGCTTTTGTCTTTTATTTTCTGCATTCAAGGATATTAAAAACATTCTAAAAAAATATCATAATATTTAAATGTAGTATTATGTCATGAATGGTGAAATTAATATAAAAAAAATACTAATTTTAAAATATAAAAATTTAATTATTGATTACTATAAGTACTCAAATGATAGGAAAAAAAAATTATAATTCACTAGAAGATAAGTGTAGAAGGTTTTTTTTTTTATTTTATTTTTACCTCAGACAAGTGTAGAAGTTAGAAAATAAGAAAATTTTCTTTATAATAAAAAGAAAATCATTATTTTATAATTAATAAGATTCATGCACTCAATTAATAAGATTCCTGGTGGCATATCTTATCGGTCATCAAAGCACGGGCGTTGAAGCTACTGACCTAAAGCAGTGCAATTGGAGACTCAAGATTTTTATTTGATTCAAAGGATTTGGAAAAGTCTTGAATTAATTTTCATATTCAAGATGCGGAACCCACTTTTATTTGACAGATTTTGATCAATAAATTAAGTCAATGCACTAGTATTTATTAACTATTTTTTTTTTACATATACATTATTATATTTGTTATAAAAAATTATAATTTATTTTTTTATATAATTTACTATTAATTATATATATATTATATAATATTATCATACTATTATAAATATTATATTTAATTATTTAAATTAAAATATTAATTTTAATGTCATTTTAATTATATATATATAAATAAAAATATCTATCAATTTAAATTTTTTATTTTATCATATTTTTATAAAAATTACGTGTAATATTAACTTAATTATAAAATTAAGTGTAATATAATGAAAAAGATATAATAATAAGTTTTAAAAATATAAATAGGCGAAAATATTATCTCATTGAATTTAATTTATTTAAACTCTATTATTTTATTTTTTTAAAAATATTTAATTTGTATCTATTGTATTTTAATTTTTTATAATTTAAAATAATTTTAACTTCCATAATAAAATTGTATATCTAGATTAATTTGAAAGAAAATTATTTGTAAAATTAAAAAATAAAATAATTTTTGAAATAAATTTTTATTACTCTAGTGCATTATCACTATAAAATTTTTATTTTTATTATATTGATATCTTGAAATTTTATATTGTCATATTGTCTAATATAAAATATTTTAAAATCTATTTAATATATTTAATAAGTATTTTTATTTTTTAAATTATAAATATTATATATTTTATAAATACATTATATATTAAAATATAAATATAAATTTGATCTTGCATGTTCTAATTACATTTGAATATATATATATATATATATATATATATAATTCTAAAATAAAATTTGTAAAAAAATTCTGTAAAATAATTTTAAAATAATAAAATCTAAGAAAGAAAAATATAAATTTATATTATTAATATTTATAAGAATATTTTTACAGTAAAAAAAGTTGGTCCTTCAATTCATTCATAGTTGTTTATATATTATAGTGCATATAATTTATTATTATAAATATAACATATGTATTGTGTGTTTAAATTTTAATCATATTAAAATTATATTATATTTCTAAAAAGATTGTAAATAATAATTTTATAAAATTTATTTTATTTTATTTATTTTTTTATTTGGTATTCAGTATAATTGAGCAAAATATGATTCTTAATTCAATTATCAATAGAAAATTAGAATTATATCATTACAATAAAATAAATTTAGTCCAATCCTGTTTAATTTTTATGATATTTTTTTTATTTCAATTCTTATTATTATTTTTGTTTCATTCAAAAGAATAAAAATCATGAACACTATTATTTTCAATGCTAAAAAAAATAAAAATAAAAAACATTAATAACTAAATAATATAAATACAAATTTAATTAATTAATATATTATTAATATTCTCCTTTATTTATTATTAACGCAAGAGTAATATTTTATAAGTGGTATAATGTGAGCTTATAATAACATGGGAATAATTTCTCCCTTCTAGGTAATTAGAGCATTAGAGAAAAGGTAAAAGTGGTGCCAATTGAGGATAAGTTGAGAGAAGGGAGATTGAGGTGTTTTGGTCATGTGAAGCGTAGACATATGGAGGCTCCAGTTAGACAAATAGAGCACATTATGTTAGAGGATAGAAAGAAAAAAAGGGGTAAACCCAAATTAACTTGGAGGAGAGTAGTACAACATGACCTAGAAGCATTACACATTTCTGAGAATTTAACCCAAAATCGTTTAGAGTAGAGAAAGCAAATCCATATAGCCGACCCCAAATTTTTGGGATAAAAACTTAGTTGAGTTGAATTGAGTTTTATTATTAATTTTTTTCTTTATTTATTATTAACGCAAGAGTAATATTTTATGAGTTGTATAATGCTAGCTCTACAATAACAATTTTTGAGAAATCATACTTGTAGTAATAGTATAGGTATACATGGTAAATAATTAATTAATTAGGTTTAATTAAACAATAAAACATATTTAAATGTTTATTTTATTTGGCCCTTGTTTCTCACTTGATTAGAGCATGACGATTTTGAGCTTAAAGAGATGTTTATCTGCACCTTCTAAGTTAAGTTGAAAGGACTCTATCGTCCCTAAACTAAAAAAAAATTAATAATAAAAATAAGTTTTATGCAAAATGAATTAATTATTTAATGTGCGAATTCCACTTCTGTTGAAAAGCAAAGTTGAGAGAGAATATTCAAACAGTTGTAGGAAGTTTTGGCAGGGTGAGCTTTATGTGCATGCAGGGAAGAATAACTAAAATATAAAGAAGGAAATTAATGAGAAAATTTGACATCAGAATAGGTTAACAGAACCCCATTGCCCTATCTAATTGTGAAAGCTTGAGTGCTTTGGTTTAGTCCACCGGATTAACATTTATTTTTGCAAGAAAAATCACATCCTCGCACTCCTCATTTTTTAGAGAAAGGAAAATAAAGCATTTAATTTATTCTTTTACATGCATGATATATGTTATAGCTAATCAATCAGTTAACGAAACTAGAAGTTCCTCAAAACTAATTTCTCTGCCAATTAGTTGATCAATTGGGAAATTTTATACTTAAGGACATATGGAATCTACATAATATATTTTATTTTTATAATTTAATTTATTGTTTAGCTTGGAGTTTTTATCCTCATGAAAAAAAATATTGATTATTTTTTTAATTTAGATCAATTGATATTATGAATTAATTTGTTAATATCATAAGAAATAATATTCAATCTGATTGAAATAGAAATATTACATTGAAATTTCTAATAATACTAAAGTCCAGTAATAAAAGTGTACCTTCAATGAGAAAAAAAGAAGAAAAAAACAAAAATGTAGTTGTTAGAAACATAAGAGATTGCAAGAGAAGTCGTTATTTCTTACTAAGGTTCATGCACTTAAATTTTGTTAGAAATTTCAACTCTTGGAATCTTTTCATTTCAAAAACATGTGATCACTATCATTATTTTAACAGTCACGACCCTTTCGGTCTCTTTAGTATTTTGTCGAACATTCAACTTATTACTTGATGATGTATCTACTGTAAATATAATATAATTATACCAAATAAGTTATTCAATATAGTTCTTCAATATTTTTAAAAGTTTACACAAATTGTTTTTAGTGATTTATATATTAATCAACATTGAAATTTACAATTTTATTTGATATAATTGGCTCTAATTGGGATTTGAATTTGAAATCTCCAATACCACTAGTTAAAGGTCATTGGTAATTTTATAATTTTTTTTAGTGATAATGATTATTGTATAATTACATTATTATTACTTGATAATTTAATCACTTTTTAATAAAAAATAAAAGATTAAAAATATTTATTTATAGTCTGACTTTATTATTTAAATTCAAGTAAGGAGTGGCATTAATAATGCAAAAGGTTAGAATGTAAATTTTGACAGCATCTATTCATTTTAAAATTTATAAAATAAAATAAAATAATAAGGAACAGGACAAACAAATCTACTTCGTTCCTCCCAACTTACGGGTCAAACCAGCTAAGAGTAGAAATGAACCTCTTCAATCAAATCTTGATTTGTAGTGCAGATAAATGGTTAATAATAATAAAATTATTTAAATATTTAATGTTAAAATTATTGGTGAAAAGACATGTGACCTATCTTAAAAAAGTGACCGAATCTAACAAACCTAAAAGCTAATTAAAAAGAATGAAGTTTTATCATCTTGCTTTGCAAAATTGGTCTGCCATGTAATTTTCTTCCATAATTTTCCCGGTCTATTGTTGATTTTTGAAACCCAAGACAATACAAATTTTAGATCACTTTGGACGATCGATTTCCTTCTACCATTCAAATAAGAATTTGGAAAAATCTCTTGTGCTTTTTCAATTGCAAGGAGATTCAATAAAAGGTGAATTCCCTACTATCTTTGATATTTAATAATGACAATGACAATAATAAATAGATATTCACATTCTTTAAGAGAAAAATAAAGAGTCAATTACAAATTTTTAATATAATTTGATATAATTAATGAGTTGTTTTATATATTTCTTTTTTTGAGCGAAGTTCCATGAATCTCGAGAAATTTTTATAATTTGAATTTATTAACGAGTTGGTCTTTTCATCCAAAAAAAAAAAATTTGATTAAAGTTTAAAGCAATAGTCTCTATAATAATAATTATTTGATTAAGATAAGTGGCCATTAACATACTTTTTCTGTATTGGCCCGCATTAGGTTGGTTTAATTTAATGGTAAGCGAATTTAAGAAATATTTTTATTTCATTTTTAAATTTGCATAATTAGGGTTGTGCAATCGTATTGTATTACACTGAATTTATTTTATACTTTGATTTAATTTTATTTTTTACTAAAAATTATATCGAAATTGTATTAAAATTGAATTAAAATTATACTAAATTAGAACTAAATAAAAAATTAAATTTATATATATGCTTTTTTTTTTATAAATTTTTTAGATGTATTATACACTTTTAATATAATTATATATACGTGTATAATTATGGATTAAATATAGCTAATATTATATTTCATTTCTCTATATTTTCTTAATAGTTTTAGTTATATATATAATAATTTTTAATTATAATTATATTAATATATCAATTTTGTATCTTATAGTTAAATATTATATAATTAATAAATAGCTAAAAGATATTTTATATGATATATTATGTACTAACAACCTACTTTAAAAATACTAATTAAGTATGATTTTTTATAAAAATATTATAAAAAATTATTTTAAAAATCGAGAATTGAATCAAAACCGAAGAATTAAGAATAGTATTGAACTGAAAAACATATAATCGTACTGAATTATAATCTAAATAATAAAGAATCAAACTAAAATTATACCAAAATTTCAATTTAATTCCTGTTCTTAGACATATCTTAATCGCAAGCCCCTAGACTCCACAATGAAGGAAGGAATAAAGAGATTCAAGCATCATTTATCAAAAAGACATGAAATCCATTATGATGCAAGGAACTAAAGAGATCAATAACAATCACAGAGATCAATACCTCTACTCTTCATCTTTGTAATTAGGAAAAATCTTTAACTTCTTATAATTTTTACAATTTTACTCTATGCCTTTTTTCTAAAGAATTAATTATATCCCGTCGCATGAGCAACATTAATTTTTTTTAATCTAAAGACTGATAATCAGAAAAAACTAAAGAAAAAGTTAATAAATAAACATGACTCCATTTATATATATATAAAAAAGGTAATTAAAAGTGAGGAAGATGATTTAAGCAAAAATTAAGAAGACTCACATATTTGCAGTACTTGACCTTCAATAGTATTTAACCCATTAAAAATTGAAATGAGTTTTGAATGCCACGTTAGGTAGATCACATAATAGGTATTGGATGAAATAAATTTATCAACATCAAGCGGATGTGCTCAATTATTGATTTCTACAATTTATATAATTATAGATTATACCTAAGTAAGTGGAATCAGTAAAAGACACACTCTCTCTGTCGTGCAACTTGTCTTCTTTGCATTTTCTGTGAGCATGCGCGTGCCTTTGTAGTCTAATTGGTTTGATAAAGTTTGTTATCCTTTTGAAAAGACGACCTCCATATGTTCCACCGACAAGCCATTGTTGGATTGAAGATCTCTTATGATTGTGCCAATTTTTTATGTGAGTTAGAGGCAGAGGATGAGTTTAGTGATCCGAAAATAAAGCCATGCCCCCCACGAAGTGTGCATAGACGCTTGGTTAGGTTGATAATGTATTATTGATATCCCAACTCAAACTAGCTACCGGATCTTGATCGACAATAAAATTTGGCTTGGCATAATTTCCCAATTTCCATAACAAATTTAAGCCTATGCAAAGCCTAATAAAATGCCTAATTTTATTAAAAAAAGGATAAAATCTAACCAATAATATTAAATATTATATTCATTCTCATGTTCTTCTCTCATTTTCAATCTCTATAAATCAGAAATTTATCATTGGATAAAAAAATTCACTAATTTTATTTTTTTTCTTATAATTAATATATACAATAACGATTTTATTTAAAATATATCGCTTATTTGATAAATTTAAAATTTTACTTATTCAAATAAAAATTAAGTGATAATTAAAAGTGATTATGCATAAATTCAAGAGATGCATGATTGACCTTAGAAAAGGATGGCCATGTGGGGGATGCGTAATATTGGCCCCGAGTTGGTGGCAGATAGCTGTTCTTAATTTATGCGATATATTAATTAATTTTTTTAATTATTTATTTATTTATTAAAATAATAAAAAAACTTAACAAAAACAGATAAACTAAGCTCAAATCAATAGACTTCCTTAACATACTCCTCAGACCTAAAATATTAGATGAAAAAATTTGGTGTAACATTAGAATTAGAGTATTATACCATATGTTATAATTAGTATATAGTAAAGCAACCCTAGTCAAACTATATGCAGCTAAATTAACTTGTTTCCAAAACCAAGTTATATATATATATATATATATATATATATATATATATATATATATTCTTAGATGTCTTTATATTGCAATTATATTATATATTTAATTACATTTATTAACTATGTTAATATTTGATGTTATGGAATAGAACATCAATTATATAAATGTAATCAATTATATTTAAAGTTACTAATCATCGTTACATATAAAAATAGATATAATAATAATTATTTTTTTGTCATTTATTATGAACATAACCATCACTTGATCAGCATTGCCACCACTACCATTGCCACTATCACTATCCCTACCTTGTCGCACCACCACCACCATTCTGTTACTATCATCGTTATCACTATCATCACCACTTGACTATTGTTAGCTATTGCCACCTTTACCACCATTTGACCACTACCACTACCTTACCTTGCCAGCGCCAATATCTAACCACCACTATTGCCAATACAACAACCACTTAGACACTACTACCACTTAATTACAAATTACTGTAATAGTTATCACTTATTATTAATATTATACATAAACTAAATATTAAAATTAAAATTATCATTACATTGTACTGCTTATATTTTTATTTTATAATCAAATATATGAATATAGTGACAATTACTTTACCGCACATTACAACTTTAATGCATTAAATAATTAATCACAATGCATTACATTACATTTTATCAAACATAATCTAAAATCAAATTGAAAAATAAAGACAATTCATCAATATGAATTGGTTTTTAGATAATACATACTATGGATGCTTTTGATTTCAATCCAACTCGCTGGACACTCCATTAATTTTTTGTAGCTCGATTAATTTTTTGTAATCTCATCTTATTTTTTATATTGTGCAGAGCGAGGGGCGATAAGGTTAGATTTTTCTATTCCGAATCTTTGAAACCTACCCACACTATAATATATTATTATTTTTTATTAAAAATTTATTTTTTATTTTAATATACTCAAGTACTTAAATATTAAAATTTTACTATTAAGATTATATTGCTGATTTGTATTTCTAACTTATAATTTAATTTTTAATAAATAAATTTTGTTGTTTAATGATAAATTAAAATTAAAAAAAAAAAAAAGAAAATTGCCACAGAATATTTGTCCGGCCTCACTCCCTGCACAGAAAAGTTTTCATTCCAAGCCCGATCTCGACGAGATGAGAATGGGAAGAGCAATCATCGCCCCGATTTTATCTGTTAGTATTCCAAAGAGGTACACAGCTATCAACTCCATGCGATTAATTTAAAATTAACTTTTTAATTTGATATTCATAAGTTTCAATTCATCATATCTAATGAAATAATACCTTTAATTCAATTATATAAACTTTGAGTGCCATGTAGGTAGATTACATGGTAGGCATTAAATTAAATAAATTTGTGAAACTAATTATTATTTTATTACCCCTGTTTTACAACTTTTCTTTCCTACAATTTTTTTTTTAATTTTATCAAAAAATTAACTTCATTCAATTCAACCAAAAATAAAAAATATAAGACTAGAAATCTAACACAAGCATATTCTGAACTCTAAATAAATTGATTATTAGCACTCTTAATACACTCAATATTTATAAAAGTTTAAAGAACAAAATAAAACAAATTTGTGACTGAGTTTCTTAGGCCATTTGCTAACTAATGGACTAGACCTCTTGAAAGACAAAGAAATGCCTATTACCATGAAGCTTGATTGTATGCCAAATAAATCGGTCTAAACATTGTATGATTTGATTTTTCTTTTCTTTCTAAGCATAAATACCGCAGGAGGCTAGAGGAGAATGGATAAAAGAAGCTACAAATTTCTTGCAGAAATTGGTAAAAATCCAAATAAAATCTAAACAAATAAAAGAAAGAAAAAAAAAAAGAAATAGAGAGGAGGAAGAAGAAATTTTTTTTTTTTTAAAATGCAAAAAAAAAAAAGCAAATATTTGGATGATTATTATAATTAGACTCAGGTTAATAATTTATGCTAAAATTAAAAAATATTGGATAAATTTGATAAAAAAATAATCTCTCTTCCTAAATAGTTTCCTTAAAGTGAAAAATATTAGGTGGGAGACGGAAAAATTAGATGGGAGGCCCATAAATTGTGAAAATTTTTTAATATATCATTTTATTTTTATAGTTAATTTCCCCATAAAAAAAAATTAAAGACAGCATATTAAATTAAATAAATAAATAAAATTATTTCCCTTTTTGCCAACTCAATTTTTTATTCTCTCTTCACTTTCCAACAAGAGAGAAAAGTAATTTCATTTCCATCATTCTCTCCACTCTCCATTTCTCTCCTCACACTTTCTTTCCAATCATTTTTTCATACAAAGAGTTCATTTTCCATCCCCTGCATTTCTCTCTATAACTTAGCTTCCGTTTATTCTTTTAAACTTGCGTCAAATTCTTCATAAGCTATGGGTAACGTCTTTTCAATTCAATGCGGTGATGCCTCGATCGGTCGTTGCTGGGATTGCGTTGCTGGACAAGCTCTTTATGTATGTCAGCTTGAAGACAATCTTCAAGAACTTGAGACTGCAAGAGATAAATTAAGAGAGCTGAGCAATGATGTGATGCGGATGGTCATCAGTGAGGAAACTCCACAAACAGTGCAGCTGGATCGAGTTAGAGGATGGCTTTCAAGGGTAGACAAAACCATTACTGAAGTTAATTCTCTCCTCAACAGAGCCACGCGAGAAAGACAGAAATTGTGTCTCGCAGGCTGTTGCTCCAAGAACTGTAAGTCCACCTACATATTTGGGAAAAGCGTTTCCAGAAATCTCAAACATGTGGTGGGTTTGATGAGCGACGGTGAATTCAAAGAAGTGGTTATCAGGGCCCCTGCTGCCCAACTTCAAGCTGATCTCGAAGCTTTAAAGACTGCAAGACGAGAATTATGGGCTTCAAAGGAGGATGTGAGGCGGAAGGTTGACTTAGAGGAAGGACAACAAAAGAAGGCGCTGCAACAAGTTCTATTGTGGGTTTCGATGGCGGAAGCGATGATAACCGAAGCAGAGGAGCTCGAAAGAGATGGTGCACAACAAGTTCAGAAATTGCTAGCTGGAGATATTTCCAATTTCATGTTCGTGGGAAGGGTCGCCAAAAAATTAGAAGATGTGATTGCGTTAAAAGCCAAAGGAGATTTTAAGGAAGTGGTTGAGAGGACACTTCCAGAACCAGTGGTAGTAAGAAATGTTAATCCAACAGTGGGCACTGAAACTACCTTAGACGAGGCATGGAGCTTCATCACGGGAGATCAGGTGGGAATTTTTGGCATATACGGTATGGGGGGAGTCGGTAAAACTACTCTCCTTACTCAAATCAACAATAGATTTGCCACTATATCTAATAATTTTGATGTTGTGATTCCGGCTGTGGTTTCTAAAGATTTGAAACCTAAGAAGATTCAAGAGCAGATTTGGAAAAGAATTGGCTTTTTGGATGAGGAATGGAAAGAGAAAAGGCGCCGTGAGAAAGCGGAAGACATATTTCGTGTACTGAGTAGAAAGAAATTTGTATTATTGTTAGATGACATATGGCAACGAGTTGACCTTGTAGAAATTGGGGTTCCTCTGCCTACAAGACAAAACAGATGCAAGATAGTATTCACAACACGCTCTTACAGAGTAGGCAGGCAAATGGAAGCTGAAAAGATGATAAAAGTGAAACCTTTGGATTGGGAAGAAGCTTGGGCATTGTTTCAGAAGAAGGTTGGGGATATTGATCTTGATATTGTTCCTCTGGCTCAAGATGTTGCTAAAGAGTGTAGAGGATTGCCAATCGCTCTCATTACCATTAGTAGAGCCATGGCCAGTAGAATTACAAGGGAAGAATGGAAGCATGCTCTTAAGGTACTAAGACGTTCTGCCACAAGCTTATTAGTCATGGAGGATGAGGTATTTCAAGATATGGAGGTTGAGGTATTTGTACGATTGAAATTTAGTTATGATAGTCTGAGTAGTGATAAAGTTAAATCTTGTTTCTTATATTGTTCCTTATTTCCGGAAGACTTTGAAATTCACAAAGGTAGATTGGTAGATTATTGGATTTGTGAGAATTTTGGTGATCGCAATGAGTCATATTCTATAATCGGTTCACTTGTTGGGGCATGTTTATTGGAAGAGCAAGGTGGACATGTGAAAATGCATGATGTGATTCGTGACATGGCTCTGTGGATAGCATGTAAATATGAAAAAGAAAAGCACAAGTTTTTTGTGGAAGCGGGTGCCCAATTAACTCAAGTACCAAAGGTTGGAAAATGGGAACGATCAAAACGGATGTCCCTGATGGCAAACTCCTTCGAGAGAATCCATGAAGTTCCTAGATGTCCTGATCTTTTGACTTTATTTCTCAACGATAATGATAATTTGAGTGAGATCAGTGATGGTTTCTTTCAGTTTATGGGTACACTAACCGTTTTAGACCTATCAAGTACTAAAATCGAAAAATTGCCGGTAGGAATATCAAAATTGAACTCATTGCAATATCTTAATCTGTCAGGGACGCTGATAAGGGAATTACCAATTGAGTTGAAAATGTTGATAAATCTGAAATATCTGAACTTGAAGAGTACTTCCGAGCTATGTAGGATTCCAAGGGGAGTCATATCTAGTTTATCATCATTGCAAGTTTTGGAAATGTGGAACGTTGGTATTTTTGAGGTCCAAAAAGGGGAAGATGATATATTGACAGAAGATAATATGCTAATAGAGGAGCTACAATGTTTGGAACACTTGAATGTATTAAGCAGCACAATAACAAGTGTCTCAGGTCTCCAGAGTTATGTCAACACCCTCACATTACTCAACTGTACTCAAGCTCTAAGCCTTCAATTGTTTCCAGGTCCACAATCTCTCAACATTTGGTGGTTAGCAAATATGAAGAATCTACGACTTATATATATGGTTGGTCGAAGTGATTTAGGAGAGCCGGATGTTGATGTTGTAATGGAAGAGAGAGAAACACATGATGATGCAGGTGGAGGTCTAGGCAACTCAATGATCTCAAGGGAGACATGCTTTAACAGCCTTAATACATTGATTTTAAGGGGAAGCCTCAGATTGAAGGATCTGACATGGATTATTCTAGCTCCAAATTTGACGTACTTGTATGTGGGCCAGAGCAAGCATATAGAAGAGATAATAAGTGTTGAAAAGTTAGATGATGTTCAAGTTGGGGATGAAAATTTCAATCCATTTTTTAAACTCGAATATCTCATCTTGGATGAATTACCAGAATTGAAAAGCATTTATCTCAAAGCCTTGTCCTTTCCCTCTCTAAAACGAATCGAAGTATGTAAATGCCCACAGCTTAAGAAGCTGCCATTAAACTCGAGCAGCGCGAATGGAGGCAAAGTTGAGATTAAAGCACAGGAACGATGGTGGAAAGATGTTGAATGGGAGGATGATTCTACTAAAACTACCTTTCTACCGTGCTTTGTGCCTTTCAACTTGTTATTTCAATCTCCTTCTAATTCTTCCGACAAAAAAAAGCCCAATTCAGTTCTTTATTTTGCCACCTTGAATAAAAAAATGTTGAGTCTGACTTCCGATGAAATTTTTTAGGTGGCAGAGGATGAGCTGGCAAACTATGGAGTGGTGTTGTTGGCCAAATGCTGCATTTAGCTTTCGAAGCTTTTTTTTTTTTTTTTGCCCCAATCTGGGTGTGTGGGTGGAGTTATTTTGTTGATATTGCGCATTCTCAAGTATCAGGACTGCAATTCTTGCGCATTTCCTATTACTGCATGTGTAGCTTTTTGAGATGTTTTCTTCAATTTTGTAACTTTCTGTCTCATCTTGAACTTGTTTTGTGTTTCATGAGTTGATTTGTTTTGCTTGAATTTGCTTTTTGTAGGAGAGAACAATAAAATTTCAGGTAAATTCATCCTGCGTTTAATTTGTTGTGACTGTTAATGATAAAATTATCAATAATTCATTTTATATGATCATACAGCCATAAACATTACTACTACTGATCATGCTAGCACTTTTTTAATATCTTCAACAATCACATATAGATATACATATTATTAATAATTAAAAATTTAGTATTCAATCTTTCTATTTCAATCAAATTATAGTCCAAATATAATATATAAACTAGTATAATATATTTTTCATATAAATTAGTTCTTCACAAATAATAATACTAACAATAATGAAAAACAAATCTATATATATATATATATATATATATATATATATATATATTTCTCCACTCAAGCACCAGAAAGTATATTTTTAAATTTACTAAACTTCAATAAAACTTTTAAATAAAATTAAAAATTTAAAACTATGCTAATTATTAAAGATTTAAAATCATGCTAATTAATTTTAAAATTCATAAAAATTAATACGTAACTCATAACTCATTAGAGAATAATCCAAAAATTAAAGATACTCAAAATAATCTATAAAATTTCAGAAAAATGTTGGAAAATGAAATTTTAACTTTGAAGCTTATTTTCTCTCTCTATTGTTTTGCTTAACGGAAATAAAAAAACACAGTTTAGACACATTTTGACCTTCAAAGTTTAGTATATAAGAGTTTCTGTTGTGTGAGATCTATGAAATTAGTGAAAATTTGTTTTGAAAATTATGAAGTGTTTAAAAATTAATCTAAATTCAAAATTTTATATACACCAATGTAATTATAGGAAATGATTAGTCTATTAAATGATTGCTTATTATACAACCATTCAATTCAAAATTGACATGTCACTGAAATAATGATAAGTCTTACGAATTTCATTACAAAACATATTTTTATAATTTTTAATTAGTTGAATTAATAAATTATTGAGTTCACTTTGGTGTATCTAAGAATAATCCTTCTTAAACATTGTCAAATAACACAGCTTTAAATTTTGGTTTAGGTGCTCAAAATTAGGAGTTGACAGATTAGCCGTTAGGAAATAAGCTTTTAAACGACTGCGTATTATTAGATTTCTATAGAATTACTCGACATCTCGATAGTTAAAATAAATAGTATATATATTTCTTATACTATAGCTTTAAGATTTAAATTTCTTAATTATATTTCTTATTTTTTTTATTTTACTCTAATGATAAAATAATTAAACCTAATTTATTTAATAAATATTCATAATAGATCTAATGAAATTAGTAGATTAATTGTGAATTTTATACGATAAAAAGAACTAGAATTAAACTATATACACGATTAAACTATCCTATTCAAAATTGACGTGTCATTAAAATAATGACAAAACATATTTTCTTAATTTTTAATTAATTGAATTAATAAATTATTGAATGCACCTTTGGTGTATCTAAGAATAATCCTTATTAAACATATTTTCTCAAAATTAAAGAGTTGACAGATCAGTCCTTAAAAAATAAGCCTTCAAATGACTGCGCAGTATAAAATTTCTGTAGAATTACTCAACATCTGGGGCTGCAGCTCAAAGGGGTTTAGTTGGTTTTTCTATATCTTAATAAATATATAAAATAGGAAAATTTTGAGTTTGAATTTTTATATTTATCTCTTTTTATTATATGAATCAACTTTATTCATGTGGTATAATTAGTAACTCTACATTTTATTTAAAAGATTAAATTAATTAGTAAATATTTTAGAAATTAAATACAAATCCTGAATTCATTAGGATTAAATTTAAAATCACAAATTAAGTCCTAAATAAATTTATAACTTCAATTATATAGATGTGTGTGGGCTAAACTTTAATTACAAATCTAAGCTTAAACACCAATAGGAGTAGATTACTTCTTACAGTCGGTTTTATTAGTTCAAGTGCTCCACAGACACCACTAGATAAACCGCCTGCTTCCACGAGATCACATGATAAGCGACCGATCGTCGTAAATGCTTGACTTAAATTCGACTCAAAAACCTCCTGATCACTTCACTCACTCAAATCAAACTCAGATTCTGAACAAACCTAATTTCAAGCACAAGAACTGAAAAATGCTGCAGACAAGGTTAGTAAGCTCTTTATTTTTCTCTGTTTATTCAATTCATCTCAATGGTTAAATTGGTGATTCTTGTTTATGTATCAGTTTGATACTAATTATCATTTCTCTGTTGGGCGTTTGAAACAGGGTTTGGAGATTTGTGGCATGCCTATGGGTAAAAGACACGGATAAATCAATATGCTGTAGATGATTACTGCCCTGTGCATAAAAGTATTGAAATTCAAAAGCCTCATATGGTTTCAACAAGAACATTGAAGAGAGGATCACCACTTGGCATGTATGGCCTTGAAGCTCATCCAGTAACTGCTCAAAAGAAGGGACTGATAGAAAAAGATGGTAGCCATCATCGAATTTGTTCTATGCATCCATCTCCAACTCTTGAAAAGGTAGATATAGTTGTTTATCCAGATGCATCATTGGGTAGAAATCATGTTCTTTTTTCTTTTAATGTTTCAACAGCTGACTTTTCTAGAGGGGATGAAAGTAGGGGAAGTGATAGTTTTCTTGTAGAGTCCTCAATATCTGTGCATACTGATAGTTGTAGATCCTCTGTTGGTAGTTGTAGTGCTATGGGCGATGATTATCAAAATTTTCCCTTTAGGTTTTCTACACCACACAGTAACAATATAGATGATTGCTGTAGTGATGCTGAATCATCTTCTAGAGTGGATTATGCGACTGAAGGATGTCCACTTTCTTTAGATGAGCGATTGGGAGTAGAATTCTACAGGTCAGAATTATCTACATATTGTTGAGGATTTGTATGCTTCGGGGCCTTTGCGTTGGGAAGATGAAGCAACATTGACAAATCTACGCCGTACGGTTCATATTTCAGATGAGGAGCATTTGATGGTGCAAAGAAATTTGTTACCTGCTAATAGTATGCTTCTTGTCAGCTGACCTGATTTAGTCTCTTTTTTCTCCTCTAATATATTTTCCTTAATTGATGTCAAGATGTTGTAAGGAATAAATGGCATGAAAGAAATGTATAATCTAGATGATTTTTGTTTATCTTTTGATTTATCAAGTTACCACAGCTTATTCCTATTTTTAAAATTTTCCTTTTAGTTTTTTTTTTTATTTAATTGGCTGAATGTGTATTTCAATTTCAGCAAATGAATCACAATAGTTTTTTGAAGTTACTGTTTTTAATCTGTATTTGCCTATTTGGTATTTTCTACTTGCTCAGTTCGTTGAACTTATACTTTGAGAAGCAATCTGTCAAATGGATGTTAAACAAATTTCCAGTCATGTAAAAAAGTAATCTTTGCCAAACTGTTTAATGGTCAGAAACCCCAACAGGCTCCGTTATACTCTGAAAATATTTTGCGTGATGAGACAGAAATATTTATATATTTTTTTCAACGTCAAGGTGAGTGCCCTTTGCAAGTCCTCCAATGCGTTGTGTGAGGTTAAACATTTGTGAATTGTATTGCATCTGTTCTCTTTTATATTCAAGAACTTGAATTGTCAGGAGTTGCCACATTTCTTGTTTTTTTTTGCTTTTGATATGATCATTCTATTAGATGTTCCATCAAACTTTTTTCATATCCTGTAATGTATAATGTCTAGCAGTATGGAGTTTAAGGTGATGAATATGCTGATGCTTCAACGTTGTCCATCGCATATCATGGCCAATATTAGAGGCTTGCTTGTTTCTAGAGGCCTCAAGGCCTCAAGATGATGAATGATTGATCGAGTTACCCTCATGCAGGGCTTAGACTTTGAGGCAACATCCACACTTGATTTCCCACAGAAACTCGTGACTAGCTGCTCTGGCCACTAGTATGATGTTTTTTATCATTTTATTTAGAATTTTAATAGGTAGTGTGTGTACATACATATATATATATATATATATATATATATATATATATATATATATATATATATATATAAGATTTAATAAGAGTTGAATTATAAAAATTTAAAAATATTAAAAAAATAAAAATAGTTTAAATTGAACTCAAACTCCGCCTAAGTAGTTTGCGCTTGGCCAGTCCCAAGCCCAGATAAAGGAGGAGGGTTGCGGTAGGTGACAACCAGCGTAAAAATTTCGTCACACCTTATGATATGGATTCAAATGATATAAATGTTGGGGCGTCCTCTACTAACGACGCACTACATCGGAGCCCGGGTGTAGTGAGAAATATGCAAGGGTGTATGGCGTTCACCGAAAGCGACGCGTCATGCCGGGGCCCGGGTATGGTGTTAAGTGAGCAAGAGTTCCCACATCATGGACGGGTGTGGGTAAAGAAGTTAGTCCATAGGACAGATAGTAGAACAGATAGTGGAACAGAGCACAAGATAGACATAGAAAACAACAGAAGATATCATAGAAGGAGAACAATTAGGAAGGAGTAGGATAAGAGGATGATCAGGGTCGGCACTTGGAATGTTGGATTACTTACAGGAAAATTAATGGAGCTTGTGGATACCTTGGAAAGGAGAAGGGTGAATATTGCTTGCATTCAAGAGATTAAATGGGTAGGAGAGAAAAGTAAGGAAGTGGGTCATTCAGGGTACAAACTGTGGTTTACCGGAAATGAGAGAAACAAGAACTGAGTGGGCATAATCATAGATAGGACATTGAAAGACGCAGTAATAGCTGTGAAAAGAGTAGGAGATAGAATTATACTAGTAAAGCTGGTACTAGAAGTAGAAACAATAAATATAGTTAGTGCTTATGCCCCACAAATAGGACTAGACAGTGAGAGTAAACAAAAGTTTTGGGAAGATATGGATGATTTAATGCAAAGCATACCGAATGAAGAGAATGTTTTCATTGGTGGAGATTTGAATGGACATGTAGGAAGTGATAGATAAGGTTATGAGAATGTTCATGGAGGTTTTGGTTTTGGCAGTCAAAATGAAGAGGGAAAAAGCATCCTGGATTTTACTATGGCATACAACCTAATACTAGCAAATACCTACTTTATAAAAAGAGAGTCACATTAAGTGACTTTCAAAAGTGGGCAACATAGAAGTCAAATCGACTTCCTCTTAACTAGGAAGACAAATAGAGCTCTATGCAAGGATTGCAAGGTCATTCCAGAAGAGGCTTTAACAAGTCAACATCGGTTGGTGGTCTTGGATGTCAAGTTTAGGAACAATTCAAGTAAGGTCAGAAGAAATAGTGTAGCTCGAACAAAGTGGTGGGAGTTCAAAGAAGTAAAGCAAGTGAATTTCAAAAATGAGCTTCTCGAGTCCGAAGTATGGAAGCTGGGTATGGAGGCCAATGATATGTGGATACAGATGGCATCAAAGATTAGAGAAGTAGCTAGAAAAGTACTTGAAGAGTCTAAAGGACATGGACCACCCTCAAAAGAGACATGGTGGTGGAATGAGGAAGTACAAAAGGCAGTGAAGAGAAAAAGGGAATGGTATAAGAAATTACCTAAATGTGATAATAATGAGGCATATGAACAGTACGAGATAGCAAAGAAAGAGGCAAAAAAGACAATTAGTCAAGCAAGAGCACATGCCTTTGAAAAGTTATATGAGAAACTTGGAACTAAAGAAGGGGAGAAAGATATTTATAGATTAGCAAGAATGAGAGAAAGGAAATGTCAAGATCTTAATCAAGTTAGGTGCATTAAGGATAAAGAAGGAAAAGTGTTGGTAAAAGATGAGGACATTAAAGAGAGATGGAGAAATTATTTTAATGATCTCTTTAATAATAGTAAAAAAAGTAATAGCGTGAATATAGACTATAGAACAATAGAAAAGAATGTGAATTATACTAGAAGGATTAGATCTTTAGAAGTAAAGGAAGCACTTAAGAGAATAAAAGTGAGAAAAGCCTGTGGACCCGATGAAATACCAATTGAAGTGTGGAAGTGTTTGGGAGATATGGGAGTGGCATGGTTAACTAAATTATTTAATAAGATTCTAAACTCAAAGAAAATGCTTGATGAATGGAGGAGGAGTATTTTAGTACCTATTTTTAAAAATAAGGAAGACATAAAGAGTTGTTCAAACTATAGGGCAATTAAACTCATGAGTCATACTATGAAGTTGTGGGAGAGAGTTGTGGAGCATCGACTGCGTCATGATACTTCTATCTCTCTCAATCAATTTGGTTTCATGCCCGGTCGTTCAACTATGGAAGCGATCTTTCTCATTAGAAGCTTGATAGAGAAATATAGAGATGTGAAGAAAGATCTACACATGGTTTTTATTGATTTGGAGAAGGCTTATGATAGTGTTCCAAGAGATGTCTTATAGAATGTGTTAGAACAAAAGAAGGTATCTATTAGGTACATACAAGTATTGAAAGATATGTATGAAGGAGCAACTACTATTGTGCGTACAGTGGGAGGGGACACAAGAGATTTTCCGATCTCAATTGGTTTACACCAAGGATCAGTCATAAGCCCTTACCTTTTTACATTAGTTTTAGATGAATTGACGAAACATATACAAGAGAGTATTCCTTGGTGCATGATGTTTGCGGATGATATTGTTCTGATAGATGAGACACGAGAAGGAGTCAATAGAAAGCTAGAGCTTTGGAGAAATACTCTAGAGTCAAAGGGTTTTAAGTTAAGTAGAACGAAGACAGAATACATGCATTGCAAGTTCAGTGAAGGCCAAACGGATGATAGGGAAGGAGTTAGTTTGAATGGAGTTGTACTGTCCCAAAGTAATCACTTTAAATATCTAGGCTCAGTCCTTCAAGTAGATGGAGGATGTGAGGAGGATGTTAGTTATAGGATTAAAGCCGGATGGATGAAGTGGAGACGTGCCACGGAAGTTTTATGTGATCGTAAGATTCCCAATAAGTTGAAAGAAAAATTTTAT
Source organism: Hevea brasiliensis (assembly GCF_030052815.1). Classification (NCBI taxonomy): domain Eukaryota; kingdom Viridiplantae; phylum Streptophyta; class Magnoliopsida; order Malpighiales; family Euphorbiaceae; genus Hevea; species Hevea brasiliensis. Next base: position 114,002,847 of record NC_079493.1, on the reverse strand, counting down.
CGTACAGCCATACGACCGGCTATGTTATATGGTAGTGAGTGTTGGGCACTGAAAGAGTCGTATGCGTCTAAGATAAGAGTTACAGATATGAGAATGTTAAGGTGGATGAGTGGCCATACTAGACTAGATAAAGTCCATAATGAGAGTATTAGAAAAAATGTAGGAGTGATGCCAATTGAAGATAAGTTGAGAGAAGGAAGATTGAGATAGTTTGGTCATGTGAAGCGTAGACATACGGAGGCTCCAGTTAGACAAGTAGAGCACATTAGGTTAGAGGATAGAAAGAAAAAAAGGGTTAGACTTAAATTGACTTGGAGGAAAGTAGTGCAACATGATCTAGAAGCATTACATATATCTGAGGATTTAACCCTATCGTTTAGAGTGGAGAAAGCGAATTCATATAGCCAACCCCAAATTTTTGGGATAAAGACTTAGTTGAGTTGAGTTGAGTTGAGTTGAGTTGAGTTGAGTTGAGTTTAAATTGAACTCAATTCACTTAATGTAAAAATGAAATATGTTTTATTTTGAAATTTAATTTGTTTGTTTTGATTTAAATACTATCAAGACTGACTTTATCAGTTTGGTTTGATTCGAACGGATCATGTATAATTTAGAAAAGAAATTGACCTACCTTTATAATTTGTGGTTTTATAATTAATTTTTTATAAAAAAGTTAAAGCCAACATAATAATTTAAATAAATAAATAAATTATTATTTCCTTTTTTCTCTTTTTTTTCTTCTTTACCTTGTTCTCTTTACTTTCCAAACAAGAGAGAGAAAAAAGTAATTTTATTTCCAATGATTCTCTCCACCCTCCATTTCTCTACTCTCCCTTTCTTCCTTGGAATAAATTATTAATTTATATCTAAGTCCTTAAAATTTAATAAAACCCGCATACTAACTGTTATTTAAAGTTTGAGTAAAAATTGAATTCCTGAATTACAATTTTATTAAATAAATTGATCCTTTCTTTCCAATTTATCGACTAAAAAAACTATTTTATAATGGCAAAATTGCCCTTGTATGAAAGGAATCTTCTTTTTACCTCTAAATATTTCACTATTAATAATTAGAATAGTTTATAACTAAGTGTATAAGATTTGGTAAAATTCATATATTAATCCTTGTTTAAAATTTAGCTAATAATTGAGTCCTTAAATTTCAATTCCATTAAATAAATTAGTTCTTCGGTTAAAGAGATAATTAATTTGTCGTTAGTGTATTGACTCTGAAAAGAAAAAAATTATTGGCCCTCTTTTTATTATTAAGTCAGAAAGTAATTAAAAATGAAAGTTTAAAACAATTAACCTTTATAATAATTTAATAAAAAAATATTTTTATTTCATTTTTAAACTAGCATTATTAAGGCCACTTTCTTTCCTCAAAAGCCATAGACTCCACAATGAAGCAAGGAATAAAACGATTCATGCATCGTTATCAAAAAGCCATAGAATCCATTATCATGCAAACTGCAAAGACTTAAAGGGATCAATACCATTATTCTTCATCTTTTTGCCTCTCATTTTTCAATTCACTTTATTTTCTCTCTTCACTTTTCAATCAAGAGAGAGAAAAGTAATTTCATTTTCATCATTCTCTCCGCTCTCAATTTCTCTCCTCTCCCTTTCTTTCTTATCATTTTTTCAAACAAAGAGTTCATTGTTCATCCCTTAGATTTCTCTTAATAACTTAGCTTCCGTTTATTCTTTTAGACTTGTGTCAAATTCTTAATAAGAAACGACTTTTCAATTCAATGCGGTGATGCCTTGATCGGTCGTTGCTGGGATTGCGTTGCTGGACAAGCTCTTTATGTATGTCAGCTTGAAGACAATCTTCAAGAACTTGAGACTGCAAGAGATAAATTAAGAGAGCTGAGCAATGATGTGATGCGGAGGGTCAACAGTGAGGAAACTCCACAAACAGTGCAGCTGGATCGAGTTGGAGGATGGCTTTCAAGGGTAGACGCTACCATTACTGAATTTGATTCTCTCCTCAACAGAGCTACGCGAGAAAGACAGAAATTGTGTCTCGCAGGCTGTTGCTCCAAGAACTGTAAGTCCACCTACATGTTTGGGAAAAGCGTTTCCAGAAGCCTCAAACATGTGGTTGGTTTGATGAGCGAAGGAGATTTTAAGGAAGTGGTTGAGAGGACACTTCCAGAACCAGTGGTAGTAGGAAATGTTAATCCAACATTGGGCACTGAAACTACCTTAGACGAGGCATGGAGCTACATAACGGGAGATGAGGTGAGAATTGTTGGCATATACGGTATGGGGGGAGTCGGTAAAACTACTCTTCTTACTAAAATCAACAACAGATTTGCCACTATATCTAATAATTTTGATGTTGTGATTTCGGCTGTGGTTTCTAAAGATTTGAAACCTGAGAAGATTCAAGAGCAGATTTGGAAAAGAATTGGCTTTTTGGATAAGAAATGGAAAAAGAAAAGCCTCCGTGAGAAAGCGGAAGACATATTTTATGTACTGAGTAGAAAGAAATTTGTATTATTATTAGATGACATATGGCGGCGAGTTGACCTTGAAGAGATTGGGGTTCCTCTACCTACTAGACAAAACAGATGCAAGATAGTATTCACAACACGCTCTTGCAGAGTAGGCGGGCAAATGGAAGCTGAAAAGATGATAAAAGTAGAACCTTTGGCTTGGGAAGAAGCTTGGGCGTTGTTTCAGAAGAAGGTTGGGGATATTGATTTTGATATTGTTCCTCTGTCTCAAGATGTTGCTAAAGAGTGTAGTGGGTTGCCAATCGCACTCATTACCATTGGTAGAGCCATGGCCAGTAAAATTACAAAGGAAGAATGGGAGCATGCTCTTGAGGTACTTAGAAGCCCTGCCTCAAGCTTACTAGGCATGGAGGATGAGGTAATTCCAGACATGGAGGTTGAGGTATTTGTAAGATTGAAGTTTAGTTATGACGGTTTGCTTAGTGATAAAGTTAAATTTTGTTTCTTATATTGTTCCTTATTTCCGGAAGAGTTTGAAATTGAGAAAGATGACTTGGTACATTATTGGATTTATGAGAATTTTTGTGCTCGCAATGAGGCATATTCTATAATTGGCACTCTTGTTGGGGCATGTTTATTGGAAGAGAAAGGCCAACATGTGAAAATGCATGATGTGATTCGTGATATGGCTCTGTTGATAGCATGTAAATATGAAAAAGAAAAACATAAGTTTTTTGTGGAAGCGGGTGCCCAATTAACTCGAGTACCAGAGGTTGGAAAATGGGAAGTATCAAAGCGGATGTCCTTGATGGCAAACTCCTTTGAGAGAATCCAAGAAATTCCTAGATGTCCTGATCTTTTGACTTTATTTCTCAGCGATAATCGTAATTTGAGTGGGATCAGTGATGGTTTCTTTCAGTTTATGGGTACACTAACCATTTTAGACCTATCAAGTACTAATATCAAAAAATTGCCAGTAGGAATATCAAAATTGAACTCATTGCAATATCTTAATCTGTCATGGACGTTGATAAGTCAATTGCCAATTGAGTTGAAAATGTTGGTAAAACTGAAATATTTGAACTTGGTGGGTAATTTCGAGCTAAATATGATTCCAAGGGGAGTCATATCCAGTTTATCATCATTGCAAGTTTTGAAAATGTACAACGTTGGTTTTCTTTGGGTCGAAGAATTGGAAGATAATATATTGAGGGAAAAGAACAAGCTAATAGAGGAGCTACAATGTTTGGAACACTTGAATGAATTGAGCAGTACAATAAGAAGTGTCTCAGATCTCCAGAGTTATGTCAACACCCACACATTAGTCAACTGTACTCGAGCTCTATGGCTTAATTTGTTTCCAAGTAAACAATCTCTCAACATTTGGTGGTTGGCAAATATGAAGAATCTAGAAGATATGGTTATAATTGGTGGAAGAAACTCAGAAGAGTTGGGTATTAATGTTGTAATGGAAGAGATAGAAGCACATGATGCAGGTGGAGGTCTGGGCAACTCAATGATCTCAAGGAAGACATACTTTAATAGCCTTCATACATTGACTTTAGGAGGAAGCCTCAGATTGAGGGATATGACATGGGTTATTCTAGCTCCAAATTTGATGTGTTTGAATGTGCAAGTGAACGAGCATATAGAAGAGATAATAAGTGTTGAAAAGTTAGATGATGTTCAAGTTGGGGATGAAAATTTTAACCCATTTTTTAAACTCCAAGTGCTCAGGTTGCATGTTTTACCACAACTGAAAAGCATATATCCCAATGCCTTGTCCTTTCCCTCTCTAGAAAAAATCGAAGTAAATGAATGCCCACAGCTTAAGAAGCTGCCATTAAACTCGAGCAGCGCAAATGGAGGCAAAGTTGAGATTAGAGCAGAGGAACAATGGTGGAAAGATGTTGAATGGGAGGATGATTCTACTAAAACTACCTTTCTACCGTGCTTTGTGCATGCTCGCTACCATTGGTAATTGGTTTTCATTTCAACTTTGTATTATTTCGTATTGACATATTTTGATCATATTATATCTTGGATCAAACGCTTAAAGGCTTTCAAAATTATTGTTGACTGTGATTTCTGATGCAATTTTTTTTTTGGCAGGGGATGAGCTGGCAAACTATGGAAAGATGCTGTGAGAGAAAATGCTGCATTTGGCTTTGGATGCTGTGTTGGTGGATGTGTTACAGCCAAATGGAGTGATTTTGGTACTCAAGTATCAGGACTGCAATTCTTGCGCATTTTCTGTTACTGCATGCGTAGCTTTTTTGAGATGTTTTCTTCGAGTTTGTGCCCAGTCAATGCCTTCTACCTGAAATTAAAGTTGAGTTTGCTTAGTGTAAGCTCATTTTATGTTTGGTCTGAATTTTGCATATCATTTTAGGGATGGGTCCTTAGATACATATATTCCATGTATATTTGTGCTCTTTATTTTTCTATAATCAAAAGCTTATTATAACCTTTGCCTCTGGTTTGAGAAATTAACCTTCTTCACTTGAAATCATGAAAATTTACATACAAATCCACATGATTATATTATATTATATTATATTTTTTAGATGTACTGTTTAATCTTGGGATAGCCTTAGCTCAATCTAAAACTCTAAAATTAATAATCACTAATCTGATAAGTCTAGCTATTATTTAAATATAAGATTGGATCTCATATTTATATTTTAAAACTATGAATTTTCTGAATTTAATTGATTGCAAGCTTTTTGTGTTTGTATCACTTCATATATGAAAGAATTTTCATTTGTAATTAATATGTAAATATGAATTTTATATATCTAATAATAAATTTATCAATAATTTATTTTATATAATCATACAACCACTAACATTACTGCTTACTATTGATCAAGTTAGCATTTATTTTTAATATCTTGAATAATAATAATAATAATAATTTAGCATGGAATCATTTCAATTCCATCTTTCTATTTCAATCAATAATAGTTCAATTATAATATATAAATAAAAATATTTTTGACTCAAAATAAACTAATTTCCTCTAAATATACATTTTTAATATAAACTAGTTCTTCACAAATAAAAAAAAAATCCATAAAAATTCACTAATTAAAAAGAAATTCATATTTCTATATTTCTCCGCATCAAACGCCTAATATAATATTATATTTTAAAATTCATTAAACTTTAATACAATTTTAAATAAAACTAAAAATCTAAAATTATGCCAATCAATTTTAAAAATTCATAAAAATTAATATACATAACTTACTTGAGAGTGGGTTGATAACTTCATTATGATTTTCTGAACAGGTAATTTCATTCCATGAGTACGTTAATAATAATAATAATAATAATAATAATTTTTTCTTATCATGGAATTATTAAGCATTTTGTTTTATTATTTTGGTTAGAGTGTAATGATAGTACATATTTCTCATTTTGAGGATATTAAAATTTGATAAATTTTATATTGGACTCGCAAAAAGACTATGAAATCAAACAATGTTAGATTACTAATAAGTAGAGTATATTTTTTATCGATTGACCAACTCAAATATTGTGTTAATACAATCAATTCTTTTAAATCAAGATAATTACAATTATTTTTTGCGTTAATTTATCTTAAATTTTCTTATGCAAAATTAGAGTAGTAAGAAATTGTATACCTCATATTTATATTTCACCTCATGAAAGTTTTATCTTTTATTTTCTAAAAAAAAATTTAATTAATCTTTTTTTCTAATCCAATTAAAAAATATTATCTTTTAGTATAATATAAGATTTTTAGAGTTGAAATTCAAAAATATTTAAACAAAAAGTTGATTTTATTTGAAGTATTAATATTTAATTTTTTTTAATAATAATTGATATAATTTTGTATTTGATAATACATCATTTAATTTTCAATTTTAAAATAAGTTAATTAATAGATTATTTTTATTATTTTATAAATTAGTTATCATATATCAATAAAAAGAAAAAAAAAGTTAAAAAAAAAGCACATATATCATATGGAATTATCATTATTAAAATTCTTAAAATTTAAATATAAGAAATATTTTTAAAAATAATTTTTAAATTTTATAAATAATATATATATTAAAAAAATAATTCACTTTTTCTTAATCTAACTGCAAATGTTAAAAAAATCATTATTTTTTTACTATAAAATAAGATTTTAGTAATTGAAATTTAAAAATATTTAAATAAAAAATTAATTTTTAATATGATAAATTAATTTTTTATATAAAAATATAAAAATAAAGGTAAAAATAAAAGACTTAGTAATTAAAAGCTAATTCAATCACATACAGATGGCCCTCGAAAGCCTCCGTCAAATGATAAGCTATATTTGAAATAGTAAACGTTATATTTGACGTAATCAACGGATTAAACATCATATTTTAAAATTAATTACATGATACTCATAATATTCAATACAGGCGAAATGTCATATTTTGTTTGAAATAGTAAACGGATTAAATTGAGTGGTTTGAGATTATTTTAAAATAAAAATATTTTGAATTTTATTTTATAAATTCAATTATTTTAATATAAATTAATTTAAGTAATTTATTAAATTATTATATATAAAGTAATTTAAGTAATCTACTCATCAACAGTTTTCTCTATGTAATAACTCAACTGTAAGCTGATTCAATAACTATCACGATTAAAAAAATAATTTTAAATGTATTTATTATTTAAGTGGTAAAAAGATTTATTTGGTTCAATTATATGATAGAATTTATTTTATTTATAAAATAAATTTTATTTTATAATAAAATTTATTTATAAATAATTTTTTTATTTGATATATTTTATATTAAATGTGAAATTTATTTTGGATGAAATAAATTTTGTGTTTAAAATAAATAAAATAATATATAATAAGAGAATAGTTTTATTACTTTAAATATATATGATTTGAAATTTGAAATTTATTTATAAATTCTATAAATTTTAATAAAATTTTATTTAATTATAATAAATTTCATAAAATTAATTATTAATAATTTTAAATAAATTTTTATTTAAACTAAATACTAAAATTTTAAATTTATAAAAGAATTTCACAAAATTTTATGAAATTTATTTATATCAAATATTATCATATCATAATTAGAAATGTACATAAATAATTATAATATATATATATATATATATATATATATATATATATATATATATATATATATATATATATATATAATTTTTATCTAACAGTTTTCAACTAATGATTGCATAATATTTTAAAAATAAAAGAAAATATTATTAACAAAAATAATTAAAAAAATAAAGAAATAAAATAAAGTACATATTAGAAATACAAAATAATTATACGATGGCAAATATTTTGCTAAGCCATTAACCCAGCCCAAGTATTTATGCTCAGGTTTTTATTAATTAAGTCTGTAAGAAAATAAAATTATTTCATGTCAATTTCTCTAATAGATTTTCAACGATAATTATAATAATTGTAAAGCCACTCAATTTGCAATAAGCTAATGCAAATTGTTTAGTAAGGTAGATGTTATGGCAAACAGACAGCTTCATTAAGAGTAATATATTATCAACCATATGCATAACAAAAAATAATTATATTTATTGTTAGCCGCAACACGAATTTGACCAAGTGACACGCACAACAAGAGCAAATTTCAGCATTATATATTTAATTTAATTAATTAAATTTTAATTTAATAATGTTATACTCGTTTTCAATATATATATATATATATTATATATATATATATATATATATATATATATATATATATATATATATAATGGATAAATAAACATAATAATAATAATAATAATGCCCTTGATTTATTTTAGCCAGCCAAACAGTGGCGAATCATTTTAATCTATATTTTATATAATCATATTTAATTTTTATTTCTTAATAAATTTTTTAAGTATAAAAATTAATTTTTTATTTTAAATAAGAAAATTGATCAAATCAATAAAATTAAAATTTTGTAAAATTTTAATTTTTAAATTGATGGTTAGTATTTCTAGCGTATACAATAATTTTGCGATATCAGCACATATTGGATTATCATAAATCACTCTCTGATAATTAGAATAAAATAAAAAAATTAGTAAATAAACACAAGAATTAATATATATATATATATATATATATATATATATATATATATATATATATTTTTTTTTTTTTTTTTTTGTTTAAACACAATAATAATCACTCTCCTTACTCAATCAACAACAGATATGCCACTATATCTAATAATTTTGATGTTGTGATTTGGGCTGTGGCTTCTAAAGATTTGAAACTCGAGAAGATTCAAGACCAGATTTGGGAAAAAATTGGCATTTCTGATGAGAAATGGAAAAAGAAAAGCTTCCGTGAGAAAGCGGATGACATATTCCATGTACTAAGCAGAAAGAAATTTGTATTATTGTTAGATGACATATGGCAGCGTGTTGACCTTGAAGAAATTGGGGTTCCTTTTCCTACAAGACAAAACAGATGCAAGATAGTATTCACAACACGCTCTTACAAAGTAGGCAGCCAAATGAAATCTGAAAAGATGATAGAAGTGAAACCTTTGGATTGGGAAGAAGCTTGGGCATTGTTTCAAAAGAAGGTAGGGGATATTGATCTTGATATTGTTCCTCTGGCTCAAGATGTTGCCAAAGAGTGTAGAGGATTGCCAATCGCTCTCATTACCATTGGTAGAGCCATGGCCAGTAGAATTACAAGGGAAGAATGGAAGCATGCTCTTAAGGCACTAAGAAGTTCTGTCTCAAGCCTACCAGTAATGGAGGATGAGGTATTTCAAGATATGGAGGTTGAGTTATCTGTACGATTGAAATTTAGTTATGATAGTGTGAGTAGTGATAAAGTTAAATCTTGTTTCTTATATTGTTCCTTATTTCCGGAAGACTTTGAAATTCCCAAACGTGAATTGGTAGATTATTGGATTTGTGAGAATTATGGTGATCGCAATGAATCATATTCTATAATCGGTTCACTTGTTGGGGCATGTTTATTGGAAGAGCAAGGCTAACGTGTGAAAATGCATGATGTAATTCTTGACATGGCTCTATGGATAGCCTGTAAATGTGAAAAGAAAAGCACAAGTTTTTTGTGGAAGCGGATGCCCAATTAACTCAAGTATTAGAGGTTGGAAAATGGGAAGGATCAAAATGGATGTCCTTGATGGCAAACTCCTTCGAAAGAATCCATGAAGTTCCTAGATGTCCTGATCTCTTGACTTTATTTCTAAGCGATAATCATCTTAAGGGAGATCGGTGATGGTTTCTTTCGATTTATGGATATATTAAATGTTCTAGACCTCTCAGGCACTGGTATAAGGGAATTGCCCATGGAAATATCAAAATTGAACTCATTGCAATATCTTAATCTGTCAAAGACACTGATAAGGCAATTGCCAGTTGAGTTGAAAATTTTGGTAAATCTGAAATATCTGAACTTGGAGAATAACATCGATCTAAATATGATTCCAAGGGGAGTCATATCTAGTTTATCATCATTGTAAGTTTTGGAAATGTACAACATTGGTTTTTGTGAGGTCCAAAAAAGGGAAGATAATATGCTAGTAGAGGAGTTACAATGTTTGGAACACTTGAATGAACTGAGCAGCACAATAACAAGCGCCTCAGGTCTCCAGAGTTATGTCAACACCCACACATTACTCAACTGTACTCGAGCTCTAAGCCTTCAATTGTTTCCTGATCCACAATCTCTCAACATTTGGTGGTTAGCAAATGCGAAGAATCTAGGATTTATATATATAGCTGGTCGAAGTGATTTAGGAGAGCCGGATGTTGATGTTGTCATGGAAGAGATAGAAACACATGATGATGCAGGTGGAGGTCTAGGCATGTCACGACCCAACCTATGGGCCGGACCGGCACTAGGACCTAGGCTAGCCTAAAGCCCTCGAGGCCCGTAGTAAGCCAAACTCTTCCTCAACCCAATCCTAAGGCCCATTTGGGCCCAATTTCAAGAATTCAACCGGATAGAGTCTAGCCATAAAATGGACCATACAATGGAGAGTTTTTTACTCGCCCAACCTGTAAACACAATATATAATCATCTGGGGAGCTCAGCTCACCCTCCACATGCTCATCATATTATAAAATCCAATGGGAGCTCAGATCCCTCATCCAATCCAGTCACGCATGCAATTAATATTCTTATAAATTCAACACAGTACTATATTACAGACCCAAATTAAATAAAATGCTCCTAACACATGCGGAGTCTAAAATTTAACTCAATTGTACAAAATACACTAAATACTACTAATTGACTTGCGAAGAAGAAGAGCAGGTTAGTCACAATAAGTAATCCTCCTGTAGCCTGGAAAAAAAATAGATGAATAGGAGTGAGCGTTTGATTTAGAGAGTAAAATACTAATTTCAACTACAATTTTTATAGCTAACTAAAGCTAATGCATACTAAGGAATGGAATGCAACATCATCATAAATTTCATACAAATCACATCATAGCAGTAAAAAGGTAATTTGGAGCACTCACACATCCAACACTGTTCAAACAGTACATATATGGGAGCTGATCCCCTATAAAGCTCTCTTAATCCAACCTTTGCCAGCGAGTGTCTCTCAAGCTGAACTTTCGCTTAATAAACCAAATGCGGGATCCCAGCGAGTGTCTCTCAAGCCGTGTCTACGCCGACTTATCTATAAAGGACCGGGTCCTAGTGAGTGTCTCTCAAGCCGTGTCTACCCATCCTGTCCATATCTAACACCATACCACACATATGCCAACGCACGCACACTGCTCCAAATTACCACAAACAACATATATAGCACTTCATTAATTAAGAATGCAATGTAAATCATGCATACTATTTAACTACATAGATATATATTTATAAGTGATGCGTGGGCATGCTTAAACATATAATAATATCAAAATTATAATTAAAATTAATATTTTACTCATAGACTTTAACCGAGGTCACTGCGGCGGTTGGGCGGAGGAGGAAGGCTGTCCCGGCTCACCTGACAATTCCATTATAATTGTTTAATATTTTTTACTCAATACAAGTCTAGAAAAGATCAAAGATGCCCTAAGTCGTGCCGAAAATTCGGCAGAGTCTCCCCTATACCTAGGACCTACCCAACCTGCAAAATGGTTCAAATAACATTTCTAAACTACAAACCCATATCTCATCATCATTATATGGCTCTATAAACCGACCCTGCGGTCCTTAACAATATTATAAGACTATTGCAATAGGAATCGTAATTTTCTAATCATCCACGAATATTTTATAAATTTTATTCTAACTTAGTACAAGGGAAAAATTGAGTAATATAGAGTTCGGGTTTACCTATGTCAAATCTAACACTCGAAACGCGTCCAGAACGTCTAAAAAGGTGGGGTAGCCTATAATCTTGACTCAGTTCTAAAATAGTTCTAGCAGCTTATCTGCTCGGTCCAAAATTATAGATCCGAGCGATAATCAAATTTCCACGAAATAAAAGTATCTACGCGAAGTCCACAATACCAGAGTTAGAATAAAATATTTATATATAAAATAATTATTTGAAAATTAGGGATGTTACATTCTTCTCCCCTTATAAAAATTTCATCCTCGAATTTTTATACAAGGCAGAACAATGACACATAGTTGCATATCAAACTTATGAGTACTTGCTGCGTATATCCCGCTTTAACTTCCAAGTGCATTCCTCCATAGATTAACTCCTCCACAGGACTAACCATAGGGATTTGCCTTGACCAAAGTTGTCTCATCTGATAGTCTACTATGGCTACTAGTTGCTCCTCAAAGATCAAATTCTCATTTAACTCCACTGTCTGGTCGCAACACATGAGAAGGATCGGGACCATACTTTCTAAGCATGAAAATGTGAAATACTAGGTGGACATGAGAAAGGTTTGATGGCAACTCTAACTGATAGGCAACTGCTCCCACTTTGTCTATGATCTTAAAAGGTCTTATGTAATGGAGTGGCAATTTGCCTTTTCTTTCAAAATCTCATAACCGTTTTCATAGGAGAAACCTTCAAGAACACAGTCATCCATTGCAATTTTACATCTTTTCGCCTTGCATCTGCATGGATGGTTAAAAATGTTTACGTCTATCTGCCCCTGTCGTAGTATGCTAGCTACCATTCTCCTTCTGAGTATAAACCATCACATCTGACTACTCGTTTACCCCTCTTTTTTTTTGTGATCTCTAGTACTCACTATAACTCCACTGCTCTTAACTTGATATCTGATAACTTCAATCAACTTTAGTGCTTACCTCACTTTCATTACGCCCTAACGTGTCTCTTGGTGACTTCAGTCTTCATTCCTCTGTTTCAATAATCTATGTTCCCCAAAAATATGACTTATGTTCCTTACCCTATAGTATCCTATGAAATGCTTTCCTGTAGTACCTATCATATACATCTCGTTCGAAACCTTTACTTGTCCTATGACCTCAATGGTCAATACCTATAAATCTTCTCATCCCCCATGATACTTTGAATTTCCAATCTCCTTGTGTCATTACTAAGGTCCTTAGACCAAATTCCGTCTATCTTATGCAACTAGTCATGAAGAGTTCCATCGAAATGACAAGTGTACCTACACCATCTAGGCTTCTTCTGCACTCTGATATGGCATCCTGCAGCACTAACCTTTGCTCCCCTTTATTACCAATCTCTGTGGTGTAAGGATGTGACTCATATTGTTTGTTTTACAACGTCTCATGAAACACCCTTCTGAAAAAAACTACTTTTACATGCACCTTACCTAAGATCATTGCTAATTTTATTGGCCATTGAAGCTTTTGAAGGAACGGAAGCGTGAAAAACACAAGTTTATACCATTGAATTCAAAAATTTTCACCTAGGGCCACATGCATCATGCAAGATTTATTTTTATCTATTTGATTTCAATGATAAACAACATATTAAAACTCTTTTAATATGTTTTTGGATCTGTATTTGCCATTTAAGATTTTAAAATTAATCAGATTAATTTTAGAACCCTAGATTAAATCAAGAACGATTACACTAACCTCTTGATGCACTGCAGCGTGTCTGCGCCTTTGAGATTCGTCTTCAGGACACCAGATGTTATCCCTCTAGCTTGTCCACACCAAGAACACCTATGGCAACCCTTGAACAGCTTCTAAAGCCTTTTCTATTAATTAGAAATTCAAGTTCTGCCTTTTAAGAGATTAGAGATGTAAACAGGACACTAGAAACAATTTCTAGTGTTCTTAATTCAAGAGATTGATGGCTAATCTCTTTGAATTGATGAGAGATGAAGAAGAATAGAGGGAGGGCTGCAAAATGGCGTGACCAAGGAGTGTGGCTGCTGGTTGTATTTTATTTTCTCATAACAACACTTAAATAGCTAGGTTAACACATTAAACCCTTGCCACATGTCACCCTTTGATTAGCTCTAGGTTTAAGTGACCCAATCACATTGTGCCAAGTGTCAAACCCATATTTAATCTTGATTATAATCATCTTACATGATTAAAAAAAAAAAAAACATTTGGCAAGCTTATGTGTTATGCCATGTGTCACCATCTCATGGTGCCACGTGTCACACTGCAAAATGACCAAAATGCCCCTGTGTCTTAATTTTGAGTTCTCAACCCAAAATAATTATTTTTTTCTTCTTCTAATTAATTTATATCAAATATAAATTAATTAATTAATCTCTATTAATTAATTTCTCATTAATTAAATTCATATTTAAACACTTAAAATATAAATTTAACTTATATTATACATCCAATAATCTAGATTTGGTTTCAAGTCATGCTAGGGACTTTGCAATCTAATTGCAAACCAAACCTATTTAATTAATCAATTAAACTCTTTAATTAATTAATTAAATCATATTTAATTAGGTGATTCCTTGTGTATGTGTGTGACTTACTAGGCTCATCACTAATTGGCAATGAGACATGATATCAACTCTTAATATCATCAAAACTCTTTCTTACCATAAATGATTTCTCTAAATCATTTTATGAACCTCATAGACCATGGTTAACACCTAGCATAGCATGCCATGGCCACCCAATTAGTAATAAGGTTTACCTTAAATGAACCTATAATCATATGTTACCATGCACTAGAATCTCTCATTACAAAATCCCAACTAAAGCCGAGTCATGGTTTATGTCAAACTCCATTTGCTATGAATATTATGTTCTCTTTTAATTCCAGTTCTTGATTAAAAGATTTTTCTCATCGTAAACTCTTTTACGAATAAATCTATCTGTACTGGCCATGAACTTGAAAGATCATGAATAATTAAATGAACATAGGATTTTATCTCTATTTACTTAGAGGAACAGATTCCATATTGATCAACACCTACCTCCATATATAACTAGTAGGAGCCAACACATGCCCATATACCCATACATAGTACAAGTATGAAACCAGTATCAAACTCAAACTACCTATATACAAGATAACTGTGCTATCTCAGGTCTAAAGATTATATGCACTGATATGATTTATGACAAAACATTGACAAGAGTAAACTCCATGTGCTTGTCATAAGTGTCACTGGTTCGGCCTACTTATCATTTATAAGTGCCTATCATGTTTGTTATATGGCATGAGACTCACCATTCCATCTTATTTATATCTCATATAAATAACTTGGGAACAAACATGAATACAATCTTTCTGGATAAGTCATGTCCTTATTATGAAGTATCCTCGATTGTGAACCTATTTATGATACTTCGTGCTAGAAATATTGTCACTCATATTCTTAACAACTTAAGAATAATATTTCTAACAAAATATCAATGGATCTTTTCTATTACACATAAATATATTATGTAAACGGAAAAGTGGAAATGCCTTTTATTAATAAAAATATGTACAAGATACATACTAAATGATATGCTCTAGGGCATACTACTAACAATCTCCCACTAGCACTAGAGCCATTCATTACAATATCTTCGACCTATCTTCTCAAGATGTCGGTCTAATTGAGTCTGTGACATAGGCTTAGTGAATGGATCAGCTGGATTTTCAGCTGATGCTATTTTCTGCATGGCTACATCGCCTCGCCCAACTATTTCTCTGATAATGTGGTAGCGCCTTTCTATGTGTTTGGATTTCTGGTGAGACCTTGGTTCCTTAGCTCAGTATGATCGCTCCATTATTGTCACAGGTAGTGGAACCGCCGACTCAATGGAAGGAACTACTGTAAGTTCTCACACGAACTTCTTTATCCAAACGACTTCCTTTGCAAAGATTCGATGCAAAGAATATACTCACCTCAGTAGTGGAATCTGCAATGTTCTCTGCTTGGAACTCTTCCAACCGATCGCACCTCCATTACAAATGAACACATATCCAAAGGTAGACTTTCTATCATCGATATCCGATTGGAAATCGTAATCGGATAACCATCCAATTGCAAGTCTCCACCTCCATAAATCAAGAATAAATCCTTAGTTCTTCTCAAGTACTTAAGAATATTCTTGACTATCGATGTTCCAAACCTGGATTGGATTGATACCTGCTAGTCAAACTAACAGCATATGCGATATCCGGCCTAGTACACAACATTGCATACATTAAACTTCCAATAGCCGAAGCATATGGAATCCTGGCCATCTTATCTCTTTCTTCAGGTGTCTTTGGAGACATCTCTTTAGAAAGATGGATACCATGTCTCACTGGTAACAATCCTTTCTTGGAATCAAGCATGTTAAACCTCTTTAACACCTTTTCAAAGTATAGACTTTGGGATAAACCAATTATTCTTTTCGCTCTATCTCTATAGATGCGAATCCCAAGAATATAGGTTGCCTCCCCTAAGTCTTTCATGGAGAATGTATTTGACAACCATACCTTTATAGTCGTCAACATACCTGTGTCATTACCCATCAATAGTATGTCATCCACATATAAGACAAGGAAAGTGATAGCACTGTCACTAACCTTCTTATATACACATGGCTCATCCTCATTTTTGATAAAACCAAAGGATTTAATGGCTTCATCAAAACGGATGTTCCAACTCCTCGAAGCTTGTTTCAACCCATAAATGGATCGCTTTAGCTTGCATACCTTGGAACCATCTTGGGATTCAAATCCCCTAGGTTGTTCCATGAAAATGTTTTCTTCAATGTATCCATTGAGAAAAGTCGCTTTTGACATCCATCTGCCAAATCTCATAATCATAGTATGCAGCTATTGCTAATAAAATCATAATTGATTTAAGCATGGCAACAGGCGAGAAAGTCTCCTCATAGTCGATTCCTTGCCTTTGACGAAACCCTTTCGCTACTAGCCTTGACTTATAGGTCTCTACCTTTCCATCAGAACCAATTTTCTTCTTGAAAACCCATTTGTTCCCTATAGGTATAATACCTTCATGTGGGACAACAACATCCCAAACTAGATTATTAAACATGGAATCAATCTATGATTTCATAGCATCAATCCATTGAGAAGACTCTATATCTGATATAGCTTCTTCATAGGTCAGTGGATCATCTCCATGATCTACTTCTTCATGAGTAGACAACTCTTGTTCTTCTTCATGAAGAAAACCATATCTCACTGTGGGTGAGATACTCGGTTGTTCTACGAGGAACAGTTGTAGATGTTTCATCAACGGGTATTGGTTGACTAGATGGATCTATATCCATCTGATCTGTTGGTTGGTCAGAATTCTCCAATTCTAACTCTATTTGTCTTCCTTTGCCTCCTTCTTGAACAAACTGTTGTTCAAGAAATTTGGTATATCTAATTATCACAAATTTTTGTTAAGTAGGCAAATAAAAATAATATCCAAAACTATCTTTTGGATATCCAACAAATCGACCTTTTCCGATCCGGTCTCAATTTATCGGTGTTCACTTTTTGATATAAGTCGACAGCCCCAAATCTTAACATGCTTAAGACTTGGTTTTCTTCCATGCCATATCTCATAAGGTGTGGAAGAAACTGATTTTGATGGAATCCTATTCAGAATATACAAAGCTGATTCTAATGCAAATCCCCAAAAGAAGATTGGCATATCAGTATAGCTCATCATACTACGTACCATATCCAATAGGGTACGATTTCTCCTTTCAGATACACCATTCAGCTGTGGCATTCCTGGAGGAGTCAGCTGAGAAACAATGCCATGCTCTCTCAAGTATTCATCAAATTCAGTACTCAAATATTCACCTCCACGATCTGATCGAAGAGCTTTAATATTCTTTCCTGTTTGATTTTCTACTTCAGATTTAAATTCTTTGAACTTTTCAAAAGATTCATATTTGTATTTCATCAAATACAAATACCCAAACCTTGATTTATCATCAGTAAAGGTAATAAAATAATGAAAACCCCCTCTAGCCATTTCTTTAAATGGACCACATACATCACTATGTATTAGCTCCAAAATATTTTCAGCTCTTAGCCCTTGTCCAACAAAGGGTGATCTAGTCATTTTACCCTGAAGGCAAGATTCACAAGTTGGAGTAGGCTCAGAGCCCAATGAGGATAGTGAAGGAACGGAAGCGTGAAAAACACAAGTTTATACCATTGAATTCAAAAATTTTCACCTAGGGTCACATGCATCATGCAAGATTTATTTTTATCTATTTGATTTCAATGATAAACAACATATTAAAACTCTTTTAATATGTTTTTGGATCTGTATTTGCCATTTAAGATTTTAAAATTAATCAGATTAATTTTAGAACCCTAGATTAAATCAAGAACGATTACACTAACCTCTTGATGTACTGCAGCGTGTCTGCGCCTTTGAGATTCGTCTTCAGGACACCAGATGTTGTCCCTCTAGCTTGTCCACACCAAGAACACCTATGGCAGCCCTTGAACAGCTTCTAAAGCTTTTTCTATTAATTAGAAATTCAAGTTCTACCTTTTAAGAGATTAGAGATGTAAACAGGACACTAAAAACAATTTCTAGCGTTCTTAATTCAAGAGATTGATGGCTAATCTCTTTGAATTGATGAGAGATGAAGAAGAATAGATGAAAAGCCTCAAAGTGGCGTGACAAATGAGAGGAGTGGCTGCTGGTTATTTTTTCTTTTCATAACCACACTTAAATAGCTAGGTTAACACATTAAACCCTTGCCACATGTCACCCTTTGATTAGCTCTAGGTTTAAGTGACCCAATCACATTGTGCCAAGTGTCAAACCTATATTTAATCTTGATTTTAATCATCTTACATGATTAAAAAACATTTGGCAAGCTTATGTGTTATGCCATGTGTCACCATCTCATGGTGCCACGTGTCACACTGCAAAATGACCAAAATGCCCGTGTCTTAATTTTGAGTTCTCAACCCAAAACAATTATTTTTCTTCTTCTAATTAATTTATATCAAATATAAATTAATTAATTAATCTCTATTAATTAATTTCTCATTAATGAAATTCATATTTAAACACTTTAAATATAAATTTAACTTATATTATACATCCAATAATCTAGATTTGGTTTCAAGTCATGCTAGGGACTTTGCAATCTAATTGCAAACCAAACCTATTTAATTAATCAATTAAACTCTTTAATTAATTAATTAAATCATATTTAATTAGGTGATAACTTGTGTATGTGTGTGACTTACTAGGCTCATCACTAATTGGCAATGAGACATGATATCAACTCTTAATATCATCGAACTCTTTCTTACCATAAATGATTTCTCTAAATCATTTTATGAACCTCATAGACCATGGTTAACACCTAGCATAGCATGCCATGGCCACCCAATTAGTAATAAGGTTTACCTTAAATGAACCTATAATCATATGTTACCATGCACTAGAATCTCTCTGTTACAAAATCTCAACTCAAGCCGAGTCATGGTTTATTTCAAACTCCATTTGCTATGAATATTATGTTCTCTTTTAATTCCAGTTCTTGATTAAAAGATTTTCTCATCGTAAACTCTTTTCGAATAAATCTATCTGTCTGCCAGAACTTGAAACATCAAGAACAATTAAATGAACATAGGATTTTATCTCTATTTACTTAGAGGAATAGATTCCATCTTGATCAACACCTACCTCCATATATAACTAGTAGGAGCCAACACATGCCCATATACCCATACACAGTACAAGTATGAAAGCAGTATCAAACTCAAACTACCTATATACAAGATAACTGTGCTATCTCAGGTCTAAAGAGTATATGCATCGATATGATTTATGACAAAACATTGACAAGAGTAAACTCCATGTGCTTGTCATAAGTGTCACCGGTTCGCCTACTTATCATTTATAAGTGCCTATCATGTTTGTTATATGGCATGAGACTCACCATTCCATCTTATTTATATCTCATGTAAATAACTTGGGAACAAATATGAATACAATCTTTCTGGATAAGTCATGTCCTTATTATGAAGTATCCTCGATTGTGAACCTATTTATGATACTTCGTGCTAGAAATATTGTCACTCATATTTTTAACAACTTAAGAATAATATTTCTAACAAAATATCAATGGACCTTTTCTATTACACATAAATATATTATGTAAACGGAAAAGTGGAAATGCCTTTTATTAATAAAAATATGTACAAGATACATACTAAATGATATGCTCTAGGGCATACTACTAACAATCTCCCACTAGCACTAGAGCCATTCATTACAATATCTTAGACCTATCTTCTCAAGATGTCGGTCTAATCGAGTCCGTGACATTGGCTTAGTGAATGGATCACCGGATTTTCACCGATGCTATTTTCTGCATGGCTACATCGCTTGCCCAACTATATCTCCGATAATGTGGTAGTGCCTTTCTATGTGTTTGGATTTTGGGTGAGACCTTAGTTCTTTAGCTCAGTATGATCGCGCTCCATCGTTGTCACGTTGTAATGGTACTCCGACTCAATGGAAGGAACTACCGTAAGTTCTCACACGAACTTCTTTATCCAAACAGACTTCCTTTGCAGCATTTGATGCAAAGAATATACTCACTTCGTAGTGGAATCTACAATGTGCTCGCTTGGAACTCTTCCAACTGACTGCACCTCCATTACAAATGAACACATATCAAAAAGTAGACTTTCTATCATCGATATCTGATTGGAAATCAGAATCAATATAACCATCCAATTGCAAGTCTCCACCTCCATAAATCAAGAATAAATCCTTAGTTCTTCTCAAGTACTTAAGGATATTCTTGATACTATCCATGTTCCAAACTCGATTGGATTGATACCTGCTAGTCAAACTAACAGCATATGCGATATCCGGCCTAGTACACAACATTGCATACATTAAACTTCCAATAGCTGAAGCATATGGAATCCTGGCCATCTTATCTCTTTCTTCAGGTGTCTTTGGAGACATCTCTTTAGAAAGATGGATACCATGTCTCACTAGTAACAATCCTCTCTTGGAATCAAGCATGTTAAACCTCTTTAACACCTTTTCCAAGTATAGACTTTGGGATAAACCAATTATTCTTTTCGCTCTATCTCTATAGATGTGAATCCCAAGAGTATAGGTTGCCTCCCCTAAGTCTTTCATGGAGAATGTATTTGACAACCATACCTTTATAGTCATCAACATACCTGTGTCATTACCCATCAAACAGTATGTCATCCACATATAAGACAAGGAAAGTGATAGCACTGTCACTAACCTTCTTATATACACATGGCTCATCCTCATTTTTGATAAAACCAAAGGATTTAATGGCTTCATCAAAACGGATGTTCCAACTCCTCGAAGCTTGTTTCAACCCATAAATGGATCGCTTTAGCTTGCATACCTTGGAACCATCTTGGGATTCAAATCCCTTAGGTTGTTCCATGAAAATGTTTTCTTCAATGTATCCATTGAGAAAAGCTGTTTTGACATCCATCTGCCAAATCTCATAATCATAGTACGCAGCTATTGCTAATAAAATCCTAATTGATTTAAGCATGGCAACAAAGTAGAAAGTCTCCTCATAGTCGATTCCTTGCCTTTGGCGAAACCCTTTCGCTACTAGCCTTGCCTTATAGGTCTCTACCTTTCCATCAGAACCAATTTTCTTCTTGAAAACCCATTTGTTCCCTATAGGTATAATACCTTCAAGTGGGTCAACAAGATCCCAAACTTGATTCTTATACATGGAATCAATCTCGGATTTCATAGCATCAATCCATTTTAAAGAGTCTATATCTGATATAGCTTCTTCATAGGTAAGTGGATCATCTCCATGATCTACTTCTTCATGAGTAGACAACTCTTGTTCTTCTTCATGAAGAAAACCATATCTCACTGGTGGGTGAGATACCCTGGTTGTTCTACGAGGAACAGCTGTAGATGTTTTATCAACGGGTATTGGTTGACTAGATGGATCTATATCCATCTGATCTGTTGGTTGGTCAGAATTCTCCAATTCTAACTCTATTTGCCTTCCTTTGCCTCCTTCTTGAACAAACTGTTGTTCAAGAAATGTGGCATCTATACTTATCACAACCTTTTGTGAAGTAGGCAAATAAAAATAATATCCAAAACTATTTTTTGGATATCCAACAAATCGACCTTTTCTCGATCCGGTCTCCAATTTATCGTTGTTCACCTTTTTGATATAAGTCGGACAACCCCAAATCTTAACATGCTTAAGACTTGGTTTTCTTCCATGCCATATCTCATAAGGTGTGGAAGAAACTGATTTTGATGGAATCCTATTTAGAATATACAAAGCTGATTCTAATGCAAATCCCCAAAAGGAGGTTGGCATATCAGTATAACTCATCATACTACGTACCATATCCAATAGGGTACGATTTCTCCTTTCAGATACACCATTCACCGTATGGCTCGGAGGAGTCAGCTGAGAAACAATGCCATGCTCTCTCAAGTATTCATCAAATTCAGTACTCAAATATTCACCTCCACGATCTGATCGAAGAGCTTTAATACTCTTTCCTGTTTGATTTTCTACTTCAGATTTAAATTCTTTGAATTTTTCAAAAAATTCATGTTTGTATTTCATCAAATACAAATACCCAAACCTTGATTTATCATCAGTAAAGGTAATAAAATAATGAAAACCCCCTCTAGCCATTTCTTTAAATGGACCACATACATCACTATGTATTAGCTCCAAAATATTTTCAGCTCTTAGCCCCTGTCCAACAAAGGGTGATCTAGTCATTTTGCCCTGAAGGCAAGATTCACAAGTTGGATTAGGCTCAGAGCCCAATGAGGATAGAATCCCCATTTTCTCTAATTTTGTAATCCTATCTTCTGCAACATGAAATAACCTTAAGTGCCAAATATATTTTGAACTTGAGTTTTTTTTCACCAAGGCATTGCATTCATTTAGATTGCTATACTCTGGCCAGTGGAAACACTTTCTTACTGGCAATGGAAACACTTTCCTGCTTGCAGTGGAAATACTTTCCTTTGCCTTTGTCAGCTTTGGTCTTTCTTTCTTGTTTAGCTATTTTCTTAGAAGGACCAGGAATCTGAGGTTTCTTTTTCTTATTGCCCTTCTTCTTATTGGACTTTCCAGCTAAAGAAGATGCAATCAAAGCTACCTCTTTTCCTTTATTGCCCGGCATATTCTTTTGGGCAATAACTAGCATGTTGAGTAAACCAGCTAAGATGCATTGCTGTTGAGTCATATGGAAATTTGTCACAAAATTCCCAAAAGACTCAGGAAGGGACTGAAGGATCAAATCCGTTTGTAGTTGGAAATCCATGTTGAAGTCAAAATGTTCCAACTGCTCAATCAGCCGAATCATCTTGTGGACATGATCCCCAACATTCTGTCCCTCAGACATCCTCATACGGAATAGCTGTCTAGATATCTCATACCTAGCATTCCTGCTGTGCTCACCATACAACTCTTGTAGGTGAAGGAGGATCTCACTCGCACTCTGCATGTTCTCATGTTGCTTCTGTAACTCATTACTCATGGAAGCAAGCATGTAACACTTAGCTCTCATATCATGCTCCTTCCACTTCTCCAAAGTTTCATGTTCCTCTTGTGTGCCCTCTGGAGGTAAGGGACCAGGAACATTTAAATCTAGAACATATCCTATATGTTCAAGGTTCGGGACAAGTTTCAAATTTCTTAGCCAATCAGACAGATTAGGTCCTGTCAACCTATTGTGATCAAGTATGCTTGCAAGGATATTGGATGGTGGTGGTTGTTTTGTGCTCATTTTTATCAGAAAATTAACTGCAGAAAATAACCAGATTAATTAGTAAATGTATCATGTAATTAACCAAAATGATTATGGTCTTTTAATCAAATTGGTCCTCCACTAACTTAGCGAATCCTACACTTCCAAAGTAGAAAACGGATATCCTAGTTGGATGGATTTCTAGTGGGTGATTGAATTCTTATAATTCTATTGATCATCCTCAGGTACATCCATTATTGGAATTACAATAAACTATAAGTGAGCAACTCCTTGCCCATCACATCTCATGTGAGGTTCAATCCTTTACCTAGCCCCTAATGCTCAAAATCTCAGGTACATCCATTATTGACTTATCTTGCATTAGTTAAGTTGATCCCATTGAACTAGTAATTATGCAAATAATTTTAATGTCCTCAGGTACATCCAATATTGGCCACTAAACCATTTACATATTTACAACATCTCATGCTTAACAATTATTTTTAAGAAAATCTCTTAAATAAATTGCATCTTATGCAACTATTTAAAATTTCTTAAAATAATTGCCCCAATGGAGGGCCTATGTTATAATTACTTTAATTATAGCATTTCCAACTTAATCATTTGTTTGGAAGATTTTATGGTCATTCTATTTACTATTAAGGTCTCACTTTGCACATTATCCAATTAGCATGCATATATCATATAATAGCATACATTCCCATACATCTCATGCATTCATGGATAAGCAGTAAATATGGTATGATCATGGACTTTCTAAGGGATTCAATTCTGAGCCACCAAGAATTGAATCAGGGCATTCCTAGATGCATTTCATTCATTCATTTTACAAGAGTTGCTAAAGGAGTACATAATCAACACTTGATCTTGAATTCCTCCCACTGGTCCCACCAATGCTCTTGACCTCCTTGAACTTCTTGCAATCCAATATTACATGGTAATCCTTGGCATACCAAGGCGAATTTACAAGAACTTAAATAAATGAAATTACAACTCAAAAATTATTACAAACTTAATAATACATGCCCAAAGTAAATTAAAATAAATTAATTAATTTACAATCCCAAAGAAACATAAAAGAAATAAATCCAATCACATTGGTCTTTTATAGTCTATGATCATCCATCATGCATATCACTATTTAACAATTAAATAAAACATACATACTTAAATTAAATTGAATATCTCATATTCAACTTAAAAATCCAGATTTGAATATGATTCAAATAAATTTAAAAATTCAGATTTGAATCTCATTCAAACAAATTTAAAAATTCAGATTTGAATCACATTCAAACAACTTTAAAAATTCAGATTTGAATCTCATTCAAACATTTTTTAAAAAATCAGATTTGAATCACATTCAAACATTTTTTTAAAAATCAGATCTGAATTTTATTCAATCAATTTTAAAAAATCAGATTTAAATATGATTCAAACAACTTTAAAAATTCAGATTTGAATCACATTCAAACAACTTTTAACATTCAGGTTTGAATCACATTCAAACAATTTTTAAAATTCTGATTAGAATCATAATTTAATTGTGTGATAAAAATTCTAATTAAACAATTTAATTAGACATAAAATGGATCTTAGATCATACAATAATTGCACATTCACCATCCATTTACCTTTGCACACCATTGTGATGCATCAACCATGCGCACCATGGTGTTCATCATTTGTGCCGCCACCTTGACTTTGCAACCAGTAATAAACTTTTGATCTCATGATCAAACACACAATTAAATCATATAAACATCAATCTAAATGGCAAATATAGTGGCTCTGATACCAATTGAAGGAACGGAAGCGTGAAAAACACAAGTTTATACCATTGAATTCAAAAATTTTCACCTAGGGTCACATGCATCATGCAAGATTTATTTTTATCTATTTGATTTCAATGATAAACAACATATTAAAACTCTTTTAATATGTTTTTGGATCTGTATTTGCCATTTAAGATTTTAAAATTAATCAGATTAATTTTAGAACCCTAGATTAAATCAAGAACGATTACACTAACCTCTTGATGTACTGCAGCGTGTCTGCGCCTTTGAGATTCGTCTTGAGGACACGGATGTTGTCCCTCTAGCTTGTCCACACCAAGAACACCTATGGCAGCCCTTGAACAGCTTCTAAAGCTTTTTCTATTAATTAGAAATTCAAGTTCTACCTTTTAAGAGATTAGAGATGTAAACAGGACACTAAAAACAATTTCTAGCGTTCTTAATTCAAGAGATTGATGGCTAATCTCTTTGAATTGATGAGAGATGAAGAAGAATAGATGAAAAGCCTCAAAGTGGCGTGACAAATGAGAGGAGTGGCTGCTGGTTATTTTTTCTTTTCATAACCACACTTAAATAGCTAGGTTAACACATTAAACCCTTGCCACATGTCACCCTTTGATTAGCTCTAGGTTTAAGTGACCCAATCACATTGTGCCAAGTGTCAAACCTATATTTAATCTTGATTTTAATCATCTTACATGATTAAAAAACATTTGGCAAGCTTATGTGTTATGCCATGTGTCACCATCTCATGGTGCCACGTGTCACACTGCAAAATGACCAAAATGCCCCTGTGTCTTAATTTTGAGTTCTCAACCCAAAATAATTATTTTTCTTCTTCTAATTAATTTATATCAAATATAAATTAATTAATTAATCTCTATTAATTAATTTCTCATTAATGAAATTCATATTTAAACACTTTAAATATAAATTTAACTTATATTATACATCCAATAATCTAGATTTGGTTTCAAGTCATGCTAGGGACTTTGCAATCTAATTGCAAACCAAACCTATTTAATTAATCAATTAAACTCTTTAATTAATTAATTAAATCATATTTAATTAGGTGATAACTTGTGTATGTGTGTGACTTACTAGGCTCATCACTAATTGGCAATGAGACATGATATCAACTCTTAATATCATCAGAACTCTTTCTTACCATAAATGATTTCTCTAAATCATTTTATGAACCTCATAGACCATGGTTAACACCTAGCATAGCATGCCATGGCCACCCAATTAGTAATAAGGTTTACCTTAAATGAACCTATAATCATATGTTACCATGCACTAGAATCTCTCTGTTACAAAATCCCAACTCAAGCTAGAGTCATGGTTTATTTCAAACTCCATTTGCTATGAATATT
Source organism: Hevea brasiliensis (assembly GCF_030052815.1). Lineage (NCBI taxonomy): Eukaryota > Viridiplantae > Streptophyta > Magnoliopsida > Malpighiales > Euphorbiaceae > Hevea > Hevea brasiliensis. The sequence goes on along the minus strand of NC_079493.1, from coordinate 113,976,062 downwards.
ATGTTCTCTTTTAATTCCAGTTCTTGATTAAAAAGATTTTCTCATCAGAAACTCTTTTCTGAATAAATCTATCTGTCCTGGCCAAGAACTTGAAACATCAAGAACAATTAAATGAACATAGGATTTTATCTCTATTTACTTAGAGGAATAGATTCCATCTTGATCAACACCTACCTCCATATATAACTAGTAGGAGCCAACACATGCCCATATACCCATACACAGTACAAGTATGAAAGCAGTATCAAACTCAAACTACCTATATACAAGATAACTGTGCTATCTCAGGTCTAAAGATTATATGCACTGATATGATTTATGACAAAACATTGACAAGAGTAAACTCCATGTGCTTGTCATAAATGTCACTGGTTCGGCCTACTTATCATTTATAAGTGCCTATCATGTTTGTTATATGGCATGAGACTCACCATTCCATCTTATTTATATCTCATGTAAATAACTTGGGAACAAACATGAATACAATCTTTCTGGATAAGTCATGTCCTTATTATGAAGTATCCTCGATTGTGAACCTATTTATGATACTTCGTGCTAGAAATATTGTCACTCATATTCTTAACAACTTAAGAATAATATTTCTAACAAAATATCAATGGACCTTTTCTATTACACATAAATATATTATGTAAACGGAAAAGTGGAAATGCCTTTTATTAATAAAAATATGTACAAGATACATACTAAATGATATGCTCTAGGGCATACTACTAACAGATAGAATCCCCAATTTCTCCAGTTTTGCAATCCTATCTTTTGCAACATGACATAACCTTAAGTGCCAAATATATTTTGAACTTGAGTTGGTTTTCACCATGGCATTGCATTCTTTTAGATTGCTATACTCTGGGCAGTTTCTTTTCCAGTGCCCATCCTTCTGGCAGTGGAAACACTTTCCTTTGCCTCCATCAGCTTTAGTCTTCCTTTTCTGTTTAGCTATTTTCTTGGAAGGACCAGGAATCTGAGGTTTCTTTTTCCTATTGCCCTTCTTCTTGTTGGACTTTCCAGCAGAAGAAGATGCAACCAAAGCTACCTCTTTTCCTTTATTGCCTGGCATATTCTTTTGGGCAATAACCAGCATGTTGAGTAAACCAGCTAAGGTGCATTCCTGTTTAGTCATATGGAAATTTGTCACAAAATTCCCAAAAGACTCAGGAAGGGACTGAAGGATCAAATCCGTCTGTAGTTGGAAATCCATGTTAAAGTCAAGATGTTCCAACTACTCAATCAGCCGAATCATCTAGTGGACATGATCCCCAACATTCTGTCCCTCAGACATCCTCATACGGAATAGCTGTCTAGATATCTCATACCTAGCATTCCTGCTGTGCTCACCATACAACTCTTGTAGGTGAAGGAGGATCTCACTCGCACTCTGCATGTTCTCATGTTGCTTCTGTAACTCATTACTCATGGAAGCAAGCATGTAACACTTAGCTCTCATATCATGCTCCTTCCACTAGTCCAAAGTATCATGTTCGTCTTGTGTGGCCTCTGGAGGTAAGGGACCAGGAACATTTGAATCTAGAACATATCCTATATGTTCAAGGTTCAGGACAAGCTTCAAATTTCTTAGCCAATCAGACAGATTAGGTCCTGTCAACCTATTGTGATCAAGTATACTTGCAAGGATATTGGATGGTGGTGGTTGTTTTGTGCTCATTTTTATCAGAAAATTAAATGCAGAAAATAACGAGATTAATTAGTAAATGTATCATGTAATTAACCAAAATGATTATGGTCTTTTAATCAAATTGGTCCTCCCACTAACTTAGCGAATCCTACACTTCCAAAGTAGAAAACGGAAATCCTAGTTGGATGGATTTCTAGTGGGTGATTGAATTCTTATAATTCTATTGATCATCCTCAGGTACATCCATTATTGGAATTATAATAAACTATAAGTGAGCAACTCCTTGCCCATCACATCTCATGTGAGGTTCAATCCTTTACCTAGCCCCTAATGCTCAAAATCTCAGGTACATCCATTATTGACTTATCTTGCATTAGTTAAGTTGATCCCATTGAGCCATTAATTATGTAAATAATTTTAATGTCCTCAGGTACATCCAATATTGGCCACCAAACCATTTACATATTTACAACATCTCATGCTTAACAATTATTCTTAAGAAAATCTCTTAAATTAATTGCATCTCATGCAACTATTTAAAATTTCTTAAAATAATTGCCCCAATAGAGGGCCTATGTTATAATTACTTTAATTATAGCATTTCCAACTTAATCATTTGTTTGGAAGATTTTATGGTCATTCTAATTACTATTAAGGTCTCACTTTGCACATTATCCATTTAGCATGCATATATCATATAATTTCATACATTCCCATACATCTCATGCATTCATGGATAAGCAGTAAATATGGTATGATCATGGACTTTCTAAGGGATTCAATTCTGAGCCACCAAGAATTGAATCAGGGCATTCCTAGGTGCATTTCATTCATTCATTTTACAAGAGTTGCTGAAGGAGTACATAATCAACACTTGATCTTGAATTCCTCCCACTGGTCTCACCAATGCTCTTGACCTCCTTGAACTTCTTGCAATCCAATATTACATGGTAATCCTTGGCATACCAAGGCGAATTTACAAGAACTTAAATAAATGAAATTACAACCCAAAAATTATTACAAACTTAATAACACATACCCAAAATAAATTAAAATAAATTAATTAATTTACAATCCCAAAGAAACATAAAAGAAATAAATCCAATCACATTGGTCTTTTATAGTCCATGATCATCCATCATGCATATCACTATTTAACAATTAAATAAAATATACATACTTAAATTAAATTGAATATCTCATATTCAACTTAAAAATCCAGATTTGAATATGATTCAAATAAATTTAAAAATTCAGATTTGAATCTCATTCAAACAAATTTAAAAATTCAGATTTGAATCACATTCAATCAACCTTAAAAATTCAGATTTGAATCACATTCAAACATTTTTTAAAAAATCAGGTTTGAATCATATTCAAACATTTTTTAAAAAATCAGATCTGAATTTTATTCAATCAATTTTAAAAAATCAGATTTAAATATGATTCAAACAACTTTAAAAATTCATATTTGAATCACATTCAAACAACTTTTAAAATTCAGATTTGAATCACATTCAAACAATTTTTAAAAATCTGATTTGAATCATAATTTAATTATGTGATTAAAAATCCTAATTAAACATTTTAATTAGTCAAAGAATAGGCCTTAGATCATACAACAATTGCAGAATTAAAAGCCAAACCTTGAACCACCCATGGAACCATTGTTGCCGCCACCAATGGTGGCTTCACCATGTGTGCCGCCACACCTCTTGATCCAACCAACAATGGATCAATCATCTCATGATCAAATCACATAATTAAATCATGTAATCAACAATCTAAATGGCAAATATAGTGGCTCTGATACCAATTGAAGGAACGGAAGCGTGAAAAAGACAAGTTTATACCATTGAATTCAAAAATTTTCACCTAGGGCCACATGCATCATGCAAGATTTATTTTTATCTATTTGATTTCAATGATAAACAACATATTAAAACTCTTTTAATATGTTTTTGGATCTGTATTTGCCATTTAAGATTTTAAAATTAATCAGATTAATTTTAGAACCCTAGATTAAATCAAGAACGATTACACTAACCTCTTGATGCACTGCAGCGTGTCTGCGCCTTTGAGATTCGTCTTCAGGACACCAGATGTTATCCCTCTAGCTTGTCCACACCAAGAACACCTATGGCAGCCCTTGAACAGCTTCTAAAGCCTTTTCTATTAATTAGAAATTCAAGTTCTGCCTTTTAAGAGATTAGAGATGTAAACAGGATACTAGAAACAATTTCTAGTGTTCTTAATTCAAGAGATTGATGGCTAATCTCTTTGAATTGATGAGAGATGAAGAAGAATAGAGGGAGGGCTGCAAAATGGCGTGACCAAGGAGTGTGGCTGCTGGTTGTATTTTATTTTCTCATAACAACACTTAAATAGCTAGGTTAACACATTAAACCCTTGCCACATGTCACCCTTTGATTAGCTCTAGGTTTAAGTGACCCAATCACATTGTGCCAAGTGTCAAACCCATATTTAATCTTGATTTTAATCATCTTACATGATTAAAAAACATTTGGCAAGCTTATGTGTTATGCCATGTGTCACCATCTCATGGTGCCACGTGTCACACTGCAAAATGACCAAAATGCCCCTGTGTCTTAATTTTGAGTTCTCAACCCAAAATAATTATTTTTTTCTTGTTCTAATTAATTTATATCAAATATAAATTAATTAATTAATCTCTATTAATTAATTTCTCATTAATTAAATTCATATTTAAACACTTTAAATATAAATTTAACTTATATTATACATCCAATAATCTAGATTTGGTTTCAAGTCATGCTAGGGACTTTGCAATCTAATTGCAAACCAAACCTATTTAATTAATCAATTAAACTCTTTAATTAATTAATTAAATCATATTTAATTAGGTGATAACTTGTGTATGTGTGTGACTTACTAGGCTCATCACTAATTGGCAATGAGACATGATATCAACTCTTAATATCATCAGAACTCTTTCTTACCATAAATGATTTCTCTAAATCATTTTATGAACCTCATAGACCATGGTTAACACCTAGCATAGCATGCCATGGCCACCCAATTAGTAATAAGATTTACCTTAAACAAACCTATAATCATATGTTTCCATGCACTAGAATCTCTCTGTTACAAAATCCCAACTCAAGCTGGAGTCATGGTTTATTTCAAACTCCATTTGCTATGAATATTATGTTCTCTTTTAATTCCAGTTCTTGATTAAAAAGATTTTCTCATCAGAAACTCTTTTCTGAATAAATTTATCTGTCCTGGCCAGGAACTTGAAACATCAAGAACAATTAAATGAACATAGGATTTTATCTCTATTTACTTAGAGGAATAGATTCCATCTTGATCAACACCTACCTCCATATATAACTAGTAGGAGCCAACACATGCCCATATACCCATACACAGTACAAGAATGAAAGCAGTATCAAACTCAAACTACCTATATACAAGATAACTGTGCTATCTCAGGTCTAAAGATTATATGCACTGATATGATTTATAACAAAACATTGACAAGAGTAAACTCCATGTGCTTGTCATAAGTGTCACTGGTTCGGCCTACTTATCATTTATAAGTGCCTATCATGTTTGTTATATGGCATGAGACTCACCATTCCATCTTATTTATATCTCATGTAAATAACTTGGGAACAAACATGAATACAATCTTTCTGGATAAGTCATGTCCTTATTATGAAGTATCCTCGATTGTGAACCTATTTATGATACTTCGTGCTAGAAATATTGTCACTCATATTCTTAACAACTTAAGAATAATATTTCTAACAAAATATCAATGGACCTTTTCTATTACACATAAATATATTATGTAAACGGAAAAGTGGAAATGCCTTTTATTAATAAAAATATGTACAAGATACATACTAAATGATATGCTCTAGGGCATACTACTAACAGCTTTAGCTAGATCCTCCCATACTAAAAATATTTTTACCTTCCTAATTCATGATATTGCAAGCTTCTAACTTATTTTGTGTCACCAAAGAGTTCCTTGTAATTATTCTTACCTATCTTAGGTAATTACTTGTGTAAAGTTCCACCCAGTCAACACTACTTATCATAGCCTACTCATTTCCTGAAAAGAGAGTTCCTTGACTTGTGCTTGAAAACTTCTTACTATCTGATTTACTTTAGGACACATTATTACTTAAATCGAGGCTCCATTATTCGTTTAGTCTATCATCTCACCATAACTTGTTTTAAACATCTCTTAGGGTGTCCCTAGCATACTTGTTCCTTCTTATTCTCATCATTGTAGCCAACTCTACCAAGCTTTTCTCCTATCCTTTAGATCTTATCTACTTCATTTTCCTATTTCTGCTATTGTTGATATCTTTTCAACCTACTGTACTTATTCTTTAACCTTTGTCCTCTCTCACCCTTATACCTTTTCCTCCAAGAATGTCCATTCCATCATCAACTTTATTCTACTTTTTATTTCTTAGCCCTATCTTGATTGCTAGTTCCATCACTTCTGAAATTCTAACATTACGATTGGCTCCAACCAGCATATCTTTCACATTATGTAACACCTGTGATTGACCATAGAAAATTCTTCTTGTATCTTCTTTTTTTTTTAACTTGACCATCAAAAGTTGTCATTCCTTACCACCTTTTATAGGAAATCGCTCATCATAGTTAGATAGTAGCTCTCGAAACTATAAGTTTCATCTGAACTAACATGACTATGGGAAATGTGTGCTATGCCATAATTCCAGACAAGATACTTCACATGTCCATTCTCCTTAATATAACCACATATACTGTCCACAGTTCTTCAAACTTCAGCCTCAAATTTACCCATCAGCAACAATTTCATCCACTGTAACTCATCCACAAATAGTACTTCCTCTAGCTTATAGTTCAGAAGGGTTGCAAGCCCTGATAACTAACTAGATTCAACTCCTGTCACTACTCTGATCGTCCTTCCATACTTAACATTAGGTACACACTTAACATCATTTCCTTTTAAGGAGAATGTGTATAGACTGGTGCCTACCAAATTCTTAAATACTAGGTCATCTCAACATTATTTCCCTTGCTTATATAGACTTTCAGAGCCAAAAGTACGATCTAAACTTGAAGAAAAAGAGAAATCTTCTCCTACTGACATTAGTACACTATTTATATCTCATGGTCTTCTCCCTGAAATTTCATCATTTCTTCTATAGGATATCAACTACAACAATCCTTCTGTTGTACTACCGATCTGCTTGACATATCATCTTAAGATTTTTTTTTTTCCGCATGTACTCTATTTCCACCTTTTTATGCCCACCTTAGCTTTTTTTTTTTTTTTTTTTTTTTGCATTCCCATAGCTTATTGTGTTCTAAAAAATACCTCTTACTAACAAACTCTTTCAAAATTAATTCTAATCATATTTACTGCCATAACTCTTATCTTTGTACTTCTCAATATCTTATAATTACATCTATACCTATCTTATCTTATCTATACTTTTACTAGCATTCTGCTACGTATTATCATACTATCATTCATATTTTCTTACATAATTATCTTGTTGGTCATACCGAAAATATTTGTCTAACTCAAATTACAGGCTCATCTCACCATCTTGAATTTTAACATTAAACCTCTGTGTCATTTTCTCTGATTTCTTTCTCCCATCAAGCACATTCGAATCCATCAGGTTGAGTTTTATTCAACTTACTACCTACTGACTCCACTTCTTTGTCCGCTAAGACTATTCAGGTTGCCGTTGCACACCCTTAGGTTACTATCTACTTTAGTTACTTACCCCACCTAGATTCCCTCATACCATTAACACTCAAAAGGTCCTTGTCCCATTGCCTCTTATTCTACCTTGGGGACAGAAAACAGACAAAATCTATTATAGATCCTTCAACTTTGAGCATCATGTTCTAGCTCCTAACACTGTATCAACTATGACCTGACCTGAACTCTGCACTTCTAGGTCCTATACCGTTACAAACGTCCTCCTTAATGTCATCCTTTTCTAAGCTCTTTATCCTTATTATTTTATTTATCTTGTTACGTTTCCTAGAACTGCACTTTGTCTCCTCCATATCTTGACTTTACTCTTTCAAATCTTGTCTTATTCTTGGCTATTCAATTTGTTGTTTAATTCATCTCTTTTATCTTTCCAAAATAGAACTTTAATTACTTTATTCCCAAGCTTCATTCTTCTTTTTAACCTGACAGCTACGCTAGATAACTATACTTTTCAGTATCTCCGTTAGGTCATATTCACCTTTGTACTTCTCATAATTGGTCTGTCAACCACTCTGATTAGCACTTTCACTGCTATTCAAATTTCTCTCTTGTTACATCTAAAACTAACTATCCAAATTTTCATTTCTATATTTCCTTTTATCTAATGACATTCAAGCTATCTCTTCTACTGCATTTGAACCACACTCTCTCTCTCTCTCTCTCTCTCTCTCTCTCTCTCTCTCTCTCTCTCTCTCTATATATATATATATATATATATATATATATATATATATATATATTATGATTTATCGATGCTAACTTTTGTCTTTTTTCTTTTACTTTATTTGGAGTATACTTTTGTCTTAAGCATTAATAAGCTAAGGATGAACTTAGGGAATAGCAGTCATACTTTTCCTACGTGATCTCTGTTCCCACCCTTTTTGGACTACATACTACCCCCTGCTACCTCAAGGAGGGGATCTATAGCAATTCTAAATTTCCCATATCCATTTAATTAACCAAAACTTAAAATACTGGGTATCCAAACCCGTTATTTCCCATATCCATTTAAGTTTTCCAGCTTATGTATATATAATCAGATTTTTCCAAAGAACACTGCCTTTAGTTTGGGGAGATACTAAATTTTAAAGTGAAACCTTCCTTTGCCCGATACATATACATGCACAGATGCTGGAAAAAAATTGCATCCAGACCTTATTTTCTTCTTTTCTAATGGCGATGCTATGGGTTATCTAGGTGCTTCACCAACATCCTCTAATGTCTATGCCATCATCATCTGATGCTGTGTCATCAACTTTTTCTAGTCATTCTCTTTTTCCACTGTTGAATTCAGTTTTGCAGACAAATATTCTTCAGAGGGTATGTAGCATCCAGTATACTTTAACATGTTGGTTCTTTAAATATTACTATTGCTTTTTCCTCTGCTGCTTATGCTACTTGGCCTTATTCCCTTTCAACAGGATACTATTCTTACTCTAATGAAGCAAGTTTATGGTTGCGACAATTCAGGTGCAAGCAATTGAGCCCTTGCTCTTTTTTTCCCCTTCCCCTGGGATTAAAACTAGGGATCTTACCTTGATGTTTTCTATGTCTTTTGTAGCCAACCGTGCCACTGATGGAGGATCCACACTGGCACAATTAGGTTCCACAGAGAGATCTTTGGGAAATTGACCATACAGGGGCAATTTAAAAAATAATATACTGAAATGGGTTAGAATGTTGGAAAATTACGGGAAAGGGGTGAGGAAACAAAAAACGTTAATAAAAATAGCGTCCCAACACATAAACGCTATTTAAAATAGCGTCCGGCAGAAAACGCTATTCAAAATAGCGTCCTGACGTAAAAACGTTATTCAAAATAGCGTTTTGACGTGAGGACGCTATTTTGAATAGCGTCCCCGCCTCACAGTAGCCTCCCAACCAGCCCAACCAGCAAAACGCTACTTATAGTAGCGTCCCAAAGCAAAACGCTACTTATAGTAGCGTCCCAGAGCGCCTCTCACTCATGCATCCAATGCAGCTGAAACACGCTAATCATATTAGCATCCCAAAACACGCACTCTAATCATATTAGCGTCCCAAAACACGCAATTTTCGTCCGCTCATCATATTACCGTAGCACAATTTTTATATTTTATTTTTTTAATTGATTTTATAAAATATATTAAATTTATAATATTTTGATCATTTAATTATAGTTATTTATTATATTTTATAAAATATATTAAATTTACATATGTTAGTTGTATAGATTGATTTTTTTTAAAGTTTGTTTTATGTTTTAGTAGTAGTAATATTTATTTAATATTATATATTTGTGAAATTAATTTTATTTATATATTGTAAATAGAATATAATTGTACGGTTTATAAAATATTTATATTCAAAAAATTAATTTTATATTTTTGTAAAAAAAAATTTATTAATCATAAAAATATTTCTTAATTTATAGATTAAAAATATAAATGTATAATATTTGAAATAGTATATTTTATACATCTTAATAGGATTTTTTTTGTTTCTAATATTTAGAACATAGTAGATTGATAAATTTAAAATTATGTTAGTTATAAACGTTAAAAGTTATTAAAGTATAACTAATATTAATTTTAATTCTTATTATAATTATGGATAATATATTTTCTTCATAGCAATTAATAAATGTAATTACTTTATTAGTTTTAATTACTTTATTATTTTCAAATTAATTAAAAATATATATATAAAATGTTTACTAACATGTCATACGAGCAATTGGCTTAAAGCAAGATATAAATTAAGACAAGTATTCATAATTATTATACAAATAAAAATAAATATTTAAATTAGTCATGTGCCACAACCAGGTCTTCGAATATGTCGTCTCGGTCGAAGAACTCGATGTTGTCCCCCTTCTGGATCACCTTGTGCATCTTGGGGTTGGCCAGGTTGCCCTTGTTGTTGTCCTGATGATTCCCCCCCTGCAGTATAATGCATAGCACCTTGTTCATGGTGTCCAAATAGACCTGCACCAGATGGAATATGGCCTAAGGCACCAGACTGATATAGTGCATAGTATTGATCTGAACCATATCCGCCAAATTGACTCGAAGCATATTGTGATGGCCCAATGCTAGATGGTCTGCCAAATGGAGCAAATAAGCTACTCATTGGTGTTTATGGCTGCTGACTCTTAGTAAAGTCAAATGTTCTTCTGCTTTGCACATGAGAATGATATGACATCCATGGTGTTGATGGGCCAGGTATTGATGGGTAGGCATCCAACCAGTATAATGTGGGGGGATAGTTTCTGAATATGGTTGGAATACTGTGGATGGACTAGGATGAGACGGTGCAGGAGCTAAGGGAATAGGACCAGGCACTGATGCCATGCAGAAAGGGTGAAATGTGACAGGTGGGGGCATAACATCATCAGGTGGAGAGGATTGACGCATTGGATATTGACGATGTCGAGGAGGTCGTGATTGACGTCGTGTTGGTCTACGTGAGGGCCCAGGTTGGTTGATGGGTTGGTCCTCTTCCAATTCATCATTAAAAGTTGCTGCTTGAGGTGCAGACTGAGGAGGTGGCATTTGGCAAAGCCTACTTTCTTGTTCCAGAGCAATCATCATTTTTCTTAATGTACGCTTAACTTCTGCCACGTTTTGTGTTGATGGATTTTGTAATTTTATTAAACAATCCTCAATTGCGTCCTCTTGTAAAAATAAAAAATATATACATAACGTTACATTTTAGGTTAAAAAATATAAAATTATTATTATAAGTATTTAATAATGAAAAAAATAAATGTTGTTAATCATTACCACACAACCAATAGCAGCTCCACTTATTGAGATCCAACGTCTAGCAGCTCGACGGTACCACTCCATATATTCAGAATGATGGTGGAGTGGTTGTCCCATTTGTTGCCCTTGAACAATATATTGTTCTCGCCTATTCCAACGATGAATATATGTTGCATGGTGGTGTGCCCAATTACTCTCACTGAGTCGGAGAGTAATATCGTGCAACTCATCTGTTTGCATCGGTGGTCCGAATAGGTCGGGCCAAACCAAACTGCCTCATCACTCTGTCAGGTTGGTGCCATTCAATAATATGAAAGCAAATTAATGGCACCACTGTCTTCCAACTGGGACGACCTTGGATACACATGTCTGGCAGCTCATCCAATAATTCCTCACTATATGGTTCCCAAGTGATCTGCAAGTGAATATTAGCAAAACATGAAGTGATTATAAATGTACGGAAAAATATAACATATTATATTTGTCGATTTATGGAATTTTGACTTATGTATGGAATTTTATGTCATATTATTACATCTTCAGGTCGCATCCGGTCAAGGTTGTACCGAATTTGTGGCAGTACATGGGTTGTTACTTCAGTGATTTGTCGAGCTCTACTCCACCTGTTAGTTGATAAGAAAATTAAAAATATAATACAATAAAAGGCAATTTATTCATTGCTTAATGGATAAAAATATAAATTTAATGACATACCTAGCACCTAGAGGTGCATCATGAGGTGCTGATGGATCCCTTATTGATGGAGAGATTATTTTAAATCTCTCCCAAGCCCAGATCTGCAAAATGAATAGTGGTCCTGAAATCTCCTTTGTTTCAGTAACAGCAACACGGCATAGCTCACGATAAAGGAAGGCTAAGCAAGCTCCACCCCAACTGTATGTCGCAGCTTTCCTCAAGTCTTTTAGAAGGGGTAGAAACATCAAGTTGACACGTGAGTTTGTCTTGTCTGGAAATATCGAACTAATGAGTCGTAATATGAATGCTCTTGCATGCCATAATACGGTTAAATCATCAGCCTGATGTGGAATATCTCCAAACTCATCAGCTAGCCACGATAATTTTAGTGTATGTCCTCGGATCATTTCTGGGGGTGGTCTAGCTCCCAATAATGTCTCACAAACTTCGCGATCGGCGTGACATTCGATTCGAGACCCATGTCTCGGCAAACCGGAAATAATGCTGACATCCTGAAGAGTGATTGTGCACTCACCAATTGGCATCATAAACGTATGGGTTTCCGGTCGCCATCGCTCTACAAAGGCACTGATGAGGTGCCAATCAAGAGAAAAAAACCCTAGTCTAGCGATACTAATAAATCCAGAATCGTGAAGATGAGGAACAATTCGGTCATCAATGTCAGTATGTAATATTAGCCCCTGCCTCCTGCATGTAACCACTTCATGCTCAACTGTACCATTCCAAATCCCTTCAGAACGGTGTTGTGGCTGGAGTCGAAGAAGCTCTTTATCAATTGGACCAGGCACAATGTAATCTCTTCTTTCTTGTTGTGTAGTCATACCTATTTAGTATTACAAAATATACATTTTCAATGGATCTTTTGATAGGTAAAATAATGCACATATGTTTCTTGTACATTAATTAATACACGAATGGTAACAAAAACACATATAATGAAGGAATTAAATTATATAAATAAACATAGTCAATACATTACTTAAAAGTACAATATTGTTGAGTACATCATCAAAACATATAAATATACATGAACAACACATATAAATATTAGAACTAATTAGGTCACCCTGACTATTTGATTCACAGGACATGATCTAATTAGCTCATCATAAAGGCCTTTGTCCAATGTGTAGTTGATTTTAGGTAACATGGGCTTCAACAGAGTATGTTTGTTACTATCACGAATTTTTATACCACTTGACCGACACATTGTCACGTAGCACTAACTAGCATATTCTTTTGCGAATCCCTTAATTAGCAGTAAATATGATGGGGTACGGTTAGCTTCTAATTTTTGCCATACGCGGTCAAGTATACCCTTGTCGTAGATACAGCTAAAAGCTGACCTTAAAGCCAAATATCTAGGTTTATCTATTAATAGCTCTCCTTCCCATATGATTTGTTGAATGAGCCCGTTGACCCTTATCATATGCTTAACAATGCAGAGTAGGTAATTCCCTGTAGTTGAGGGTGTTACTTCCATTGGTAGATTAATCAAATTCTTAATTAGACCATGTACCCTTGCTCTTTGTTGTTGATTGACAATCCTTTTTGGAGTGCGCATTATACGAGCCATTATATTATCTACGACATAAACAAAATGGAGCACAAATAAATAAATGAGAATCACATGATAATGCAAACATTATGGGAGATAATGTACTTGATAATAATACATGTTACATTTACACACATAAAATTAAAATATAAAAATAAATACAGTCCGCAACAATTTATAATAATGATACATATTAACATAATTAAGTTATGTTGTTCCTTCGCATGTGACAACTTTTTTTTGTGTGTCCTTGTCCATGACATAGCGAACAATGATTTACACTCCAATCCATTTCATTCTTCTTCCTTGACGAATTTGGTCGTCCTTTAGACCTTTTCTGGGTTGGGTCAGGTAGAAGAACTGGATAATTATCTATTGGCCAATCATCAGGATGTCCAAGAGCATGAAACTGCCACTCATAGCACTTAAGCGTTCGCTCCAACGTGTAATAATTTGAAACATATTGCTCATAATTAATTGACATTGCTTGGCATGCGGCAATCACATGAGAACATGGAATGCGTATTTCTTCAAACTTCTTGCATGTGCATATCCTTTCATCAAGTTTGACCACATGCTTCGTTTCAGATCTTCCCTTCCAAACTTCAAATTCACCACAATCGCGGTTAAAGATTCGGACATTATATGAGTTTGCTTCATTTAAATTGTCAAGTAATATTTGACGACATACTGGTGTAAATTTGAAGCCCATTTGCAGTTGCTCACGGAGGGTCGTGCGGCGTGTGTCAAAATAATCAACACACTGGAAAAATATTTTTTCTACCATTGCAGTTATGGGTAAAGCACGGATCCCTTTGAGTATTCCATTAACAGACTCAACAGTATTAGTTATCATGGAGCCATAACATTTCCCTCCATCATGAGAACGTGTCCATTTTTCCAAAGGTATCTTTGTAGCCCATTCAAATGTATTAGGATGCTCATTCTTGATTGTGTTCATGGCTTCATAAAATTTTTTTTTTCCAATTGTTGTGCTGTAAAAATAAAAAAGCCATGTTATTTGTTGCATACACATGTCAAATTTATATTTAGATTACAGTAACAATAACTAGTCAACTTAGAAAACTAACCTGCCTTTCGGAGAGCTTCTTTCATATTAGTATTCTTAAACTTTGTGTTGTAATTGCTGATGATATGTCTTAAGCAGTATCGATGATGCCCATCAGGAGGCTGCCACTAATCTTGATTCATTGCCTTTTTTATGGCAATATGTCTATCTGATATAACACATATTCCTTTACGATCTGTCACAAACACCCTCAAACAAGACATAAACCAATCTCAGTTCCTTGTATTTTCACTGTCGACTATTGCCCACGCAATTGGGAAAATATGGTTATTACCATCAAGTGTTGTTGCATAAAATAAACATCCTTTGTACTTAGCATATAAAAAAGTTGAGTCTATGAATATAACCGGTCGACAGTTCTTGAATCCTTCTATTGTTTGTTTATATGCCCAAAACATTCTATCGAAAACCCGATAAGCAGGATCTAATCTATTATTAACAAAAAAAGGATCATCTTCAATGAAGAACATACTTTCAGGGTTCTGTTTGCACAAAGCAAGCATAAATTGTCGCAACCTTCCATAAGATTCGTCCCAATCACCAAAGATCTTAATAATTGCATCGTGCCTAGCCTTCCAGGTCTTTCGATAACTTGGCATATATCCAATCTTATCTTTTATTTCAGACTGTAATGCTCCTATCTTCACATTGGGTTGTTCACGTACAATGGCGAGAATGAAATCAGATATAAATTTGCTATCCAATTGCTTATGATCTTGTGACGGTGATGGATTAACACATGTATGTGGTCCATTATATCGCGTAATTTTCCATATATCACTTCCTTTCCCTCGTGAGGCACGCAATCTCCACTTACAATTGCTCTTTGTGTCTTTGCACTTGATGGCATATGTTCTACTATTTGTCTCCTCATTACAAAACTCATGGTGCCTATGTAAATGATATTCTTTGGCAGCTTTTTGGACATCCTCTCTAGATGAGAATATCATTCCTAATTCAAACTCTTTTAATGGATCCCACATTGAACTACACTGTGGTGTTGACCATGGATCAACCGTTAGCAATGAAAAATCTATTTCACTATAAGGCGGAGGAGGGACAAGCGGCATTATTGGGTTTGCAACATGAGTATTATAGTAAAAAGGCAAATCTACAACTAACTCATTATGATGACCACCATCCTCATTCATGTCCCAGTCATCACTATCAATCCATTCTTCATCAGACTCCGCATCATCCTCATCATCATCAGGACAATAATCATTGCTAGCGGATTCAAAATCATCCGTACACTTAAGTGCTTCAGTGTAACAACTATTTGATGGGCCCGCTTCATCAACAACATTTGCAGATGGTCGAAAAATGTCAATATATAATTCAATCGATGACATACCTCCAATTTCATCAATGAAATTAAACATAATATTCACATCGTCATCGTTTGCCAAACCCATGCAATCCCATTTAAATGAGCCATTTTTTTCAATGGGTTGTCTGAATAAGATTTTCGATATAAATTCATGTCCACCTTTAAGATTAATTCCACGGACAATTTTCATTCCTAAAGTACCAAAATCCATACGTTTACCAATAATAATGACGGTTGATGAACCCCCATAATATTCATAGCCTTCATCATCCATAATGATTTCTCCATCCCAATATAAAGTAGCAAAACTTGGAATTGACATTTCTGATAAAATAAAAATCGCAACAACTATCAGCATAAACGGTCTGGTTGACAATACGTTTTACATTGTACATTACTAATTTTTCTATTTTTTTAATTTTAATTAATAAAATAAATTAATATTTTATTTCTAATAATTACATTTTAATTAAATATGCAATGATTTCGACAAATTTTTATGTTACTATTGTTTTAATTTTTTAATCATATTTTAATAATATTAATTTTTTTAAATAATTACATATTAATTGTTATATTGAGTTTCACCAATTTTTTTTATTTTACTATTTTTTATTTCTTTAATATTATCTAAATCATATAATTTTATAATTTATTTTTATTAATTACATTTTAATTAAAATGCTACTTATTTTTTTTGGCAATTTTTTATATTACTAATTTTTCATTTTTTAATAATATTTTATATAAATTTATATTTTATTTTTATTACATCCTTTTCTATAATATATTATGAACTCAATTTTCTATTAATAAAGAAATTATTTTGAACAACAATTTACATTACTAATTTTTCTATTCTTTTAATTTTAATTAATAAAATAAATTAATATTTTATTTCTAATAATTACATTTTAATTAAATATGCAATGATTTCGATAAATTTTTATGTTACTATTGTTTTAATTTTTTAATCATATTTTAATAATATTAATTTTTTTAAATAATTACATATTAATTGTTATATTGAGTTTCGCCAATTTTTTTTATTTTACTATTTTTTATTTCTTTAATATTATCTAAATCATATAATTTTATAATTTATTTTTATTAATTACATTTTAATTAAAATGCTACTTATTTTTTTTGGCAATTTTTTATATTACTAATTTTTCATTTTTTAATAATATTTTATATAAATTTATATTTTATTTTTATTACATCCTTTTCTATAATATATTATGAACTCAATTTTCTATTAATAAAGAAATTATTTTGAACAACAATTTACATTACTAATTTTTCTATTCTTTTAATTTTAATTAATAAAATAAATTAATATTTTATTTCTAATAATTACATTTTAATTAAATATGCAATGATTTCGATAAATTTTTATGTTACTATTGTTTTAATTTTTTAATCATATTTTAATAATATTAATTTTTTTAAATAATTACATATTAATTGTTATATTGAGTTTCGCCAATTTTTTTTATTTTACTATTTTTTATTTCTTTAATATTATCTAAATCATATAATTTTATAATTTATTTTTATTAATTACATTTTAATTAAAATGCTACTTACTTTTTTTGGCAATTTTTTATATTACTAATTTTTCATTTTTTAATAATATTTTATATAAATTTATATTTTATTTTTATTACATCCTTTTCTATAATATATTATGAACTCAATTTTCTATTAATAAAGAAATTATTTTGAACAACAATTTACATTCCTAATTTTTCTATTCTTTTAATTTTAATTAATAAAATAAATTAATATTTTATTTCTAATAATTACATTTTAATTAAATATGCAATGATTTCGATAAATTTTTATGTTACTATTGTTTTAATTTTTTAATCATATTTTAATAATATTAATTTTTTTAAATAATTACATATTAATTGTTATATTGAGTTTCGCCAATTTTTTTTATTTTACTATTTTTTATTTCTTTAATATTATCTAAATCATATAATTTTATAATTTATTTTTATTAATTACATTTTAATTAAAATGCTACTTATTTTTTTTGGCAATTTTTTATGTTACTAATTTTTCATTTTTTAATAATATTTTATATAAATTTATATTTTATTTTTATTACATCCTTTTCCATAATATATTATGAACTCAATTTTCTATTAATAAAGAAATTATTTTGAACAACATTTTACATTACTAATTTTTCTATTCTTTTAATTTTAATTAATAAAATAAATTAATATTTTATTTCTAATAATTACATTTTAATTAAAATGCTACTTATTTTTTTTGGCAATTTTTTATATTACTAATTTTTCATTTTTTAATAATATTTTATATAAATTTATATTTTATTTTTATTACATCCTTTTCTATAATATATTATGAACTCAATTTTTTATTAATTTTTCCCTTTCTTCTATAGCTTTTACTAATTTTTAAAAACTTAAAATATTATTTTATTTTATACTAATATTCTCTGTTCAACTTATTAAACTATTATATTATGAGATACAAAAATTATATGACTTAATATAAAATTTATTTTGTAACATAATTTACATTTATAATTTTTATTTTCTCTTTCCTAACATTTTCTTAATACTACAAATTTATATTATTTTTTCTTTACCTTCTTTACTATCATACACTAAAAATATAATTTCTTGTATTATTTTTCCCAATAACTTTTACTCATTTTATCAGTATTATGCTATTACTATATATATATCAACTTGCTCACAAACATACCAACATGCATGCATAAAAAATATATATATATTATTTTCAGAATAATAATTACATTAACACTCAAGCATTTTATATATTGCATGTTAAAAATTGTAACGAAAATTTATTTCTTAAGTGATGCTTACAAAAATATCAACTTGCTCACCAAAAGTTTCTCACAAACATGCACAAAAAAAAAATTACATTATTTTCACAATAATAAACATTATTATCACCTAAGCATTTCATATATTACATGTTAAAAATTATTAAACAGTCAAAATACATACCTTAATATAATTTTTTTTCAAATTTCTTCTTTCTTTCTTTGTGATCTACCACTGCAACTGCACCTGTCTCCTCTCCTTCTTGCTCCACCCGAGCTGCTCCACCAAAATGAGACAATGGATGAGGAATGAATGAGCGAGGGAGACAATGGATGAGGAATGAACGAGCGAGGGCTTGAGGGCGAAATGGAAGCCATAAATGAGAGCGCAGGAAGAGAGAGCAGCGGTACAAATGGGGAGTGGATGAACACAGGACGCTAATAAAAATAGCGTCCCCCTTCACTGGAGATTCGCTGCTTGCAGATTGGACTTGGGACAGACTTGGGACGAGACTGGACATGCTGCACGCCATGGACAAAGATGCTAATTAATTAGCGTCCGGAGGTACAAGATGCTAATATAATTAGCATCCGGAGCTACTCTGTTACAGATGGGACGAGATGGGACATAATATTCCATCGCGTGCAGGGGTTGTTGCAGGTGGCTGAATCCGAACGCTATTCAAAATAGCGTCCGAGCTTCGGATGCTATTATGAATAGCGTCCGGAGTTCGGGCGCTATTTTGAATAGCGTCCCAAGCGCTGACCACTGCCACCCGCCCCCTCTTCGTAATTTTTGGAGTTGTTAGCCCATTCTGGTATTTTTCGTTTCTGAGTTACCTTAGTACGGTCATTTGCCCGAGATCTTTGGTATGTAAGCTTTAGCTTTTTATACTGTGCTTTAGGAAATTTACAGCAAAAATATCATGCAACGCTAGAAGTTTGCTATTTGATAAAATTTTCTGCTATAAGAAGTGCTAGAATATTCTTTCTACGAATGAATTTAAGAATAATGACATTATTACTATTATTTGTAAATTAGGGCTTTATTAATGAAAAGAAAGAGATCACATGCATGTGTTGTAATCAGCTTTGGGCAACTCTAGAGGTTTGCTATTTGATAGCATTTTCTGCTATAAGAAGTGCTAGAATACTCTTTCTATGAATGAATTTAAGGATAATGACATTATTATTATTATTATTATTATTATTATTATTATTATTATTATTATTATTATTATTATTATTTGTAAATAGGGCTTTATTAATGAAAGAAATAGATCACATGCTTGTGTTGTAATCAGCTTTGGGTAACTAGGAAGAGCTGCAAAGAAAACTAAAGAATATAACCTGATCATACACTTTCATGATAAATTAATGGGGTTCCAGAATTAGGTAACAACTGAGAAATAAAAACATGTGTGAAATATTTTAAGTGGGTAGGGGCAATATTGATGCTTAGCCATTATGGTTCTTCGATTTGGATGGTAAAACTTCCACATTTTTATTTTATTTTATTCATTCTTAAAACTTTTTTTTTTTCAGAGTTCCATCATAAGGTGTAGAATCAGCCAAGGCTGGAATTATTCTTGCTTTAGAAGCTAAATGGTTTAGTTTCCATAGCTATTGCAATCAAATGGGCTAATTCCCCATACCACACATCTTGTTTCTCTCTCTCCTTTCTTTCTTTTGGATTACTTTAATCTCGTTAAGTGTATTCTACCACTTCTCTAAATTCTAAGTCTTTTTAGGTTGGCTTTGTGACATATGTCCTTTACAATTTTCTTGTTTTCTTGGATTGTTAGCATTCCTACTATGTGCATTCATTAAAAAATTCCTGCCTGGATTTAACACATCCACATAACAGATGACTGATAAATGACAGAAGTTTTGTAGTTTGTCAAAAAATTTTAGCTTTAAGCTGAAAACTCTTATGGAAGGGGTATACTTCTTTCTTTCATTTTCTTTGAGGGGTTTAATGTTGGAGTTCTTAGGCTTGTAGAGCTTATAAATTCTAACGTATGCTTACGCAAGGCATTCTATTTTACACCATTGCTTTTGTCTCTTCAGATGATTTGTAAGAGTAGTGGTTTATTTGAGGGCTTTTCCAACTATACGGCATTACTCATTTTTTGCACAAATTGAGTTTGTTCTCTGCATTTACTGAGTTGTGTAATGGCAAACTAAATTTATTCACTTTTTATGTTGTTAATTCCCTATAGCACCTGTGACCCAAAGCTGACACGAAAAATCTCAACGAAGTTTTATTTTAAATTTGAGATAATGATTTTTGTGTGAAATTTGCAGCTAGAAGCTGCACATGACAGGGAGAAAGAGTTACTTCATGAAATAACGGAGTTGCAGTGGAGGTATTTGTTGTATTTTGCAGATGCATAAATGCACGATGTACTCACACTCACACACTATACATTCATGTGCTGTTTAATCCTCTATCAAATCTAATCATGTCTTGTTTTTTAATATATAGGCTAGTATGTGCTCAAGACGAACTCCAAAAATATAGAACAGAAAATGCTCAGGTCAATCTTCAATAACCTCGACTCGTATGCTCATCTATTTTTTGTCTGGCCCATGGATAATCTATCGTCTAATACAAGAGTTTCAGGTATGATTTCATTATTGAACTCGAAGCTGGGCGAAATTGCAACAATTTGTTACTCAAAACGAAGTTAAAACGAGTGGAAGGAAAATACAGAATGAAGAAGAGAGACATTATTAAACATTGTTAGCTCATTATTATTTGTAGCATAGATTTGTTTTTGTTATGCATTAGGCAGGATAAACAAAACCCATATTAGTATTACCCAACTTGTGCAGATTAAGCAATGATACGATAAGTTGTACATGAATAATATTATCCTTTCCAAGCCGGCTTGGGAGTTGTAAATATGACCTTTAAGCTTAATAGTAGGCATATTCTCTACTGACTTCTGTAACCAAAAGTGCATTTGAATTTTTTTTTTTTTTTAGCCTCATTTAATCCAACTCTATTGTGTACATGTGTTTGTATTGCCTGTGTTGCGTCTGTGCATCATAGGAGCTCATATGTTAAATAAGCGCAATTTGATCATTATTATTGTAATTTTTAATTTCGAATTATCCACTTAAAACAAGTTGGTGTATGCTCGATTTGGATTTTTACTAAACATTTTAAATTACATATTAAAAATTTGAAGCTTTCAACTATATAATTAAAATTTAATATAATAAAAAAATTTTGAATTCTTTATATACAAGTTGGTGTATGAGATTTGGAAATTTTTTGGATAGCGCAATTTAGATTTTTTATTTAATCTTTGCAACTATCAACGATAGACAAGTACCAAATAGGGAATCCTTCTATATTATAATAAGATATCTCTTACGCAAATAACCCAAATAAAAAGGATCATTTCGTGATCACATCGAGTAACCACTTTCCTTAATCTTCTTGATTTGTGAATAAATTGATTATAATACTAAAAGGAAATATGCAATGAAATATTGTAAAGAATTCTTTATGAAATAAAATCTAACTAAATCAAGGTTGTCTATTTATTGGGTTGTTTGAGCCGATCAATTATAGCTCTAGTAGCATCGTGCCACTTTATATTCTATTAATAGATTTTATGTTCCTCATTAAAAATATTTTTATGAATGAAAAGATTTAATCCAACTTAAACAATTTTGCATATAAATAACTTAATTACTAAAATTGATATCAATTTCAAAATTTGATTATCAAATTAATATAATTAAAAGTTTAATTAAAAAATTTGTTTCTCAAAATGCAATAAAAATAATTCATTTTATAAAAATGTGAAAAATGTTTAAAGTTATAGAATTTCCAAATTTATTCATTTTGTAGTTAAATAAAAAATTAGACAAAAAAATGGTAAGCTATGGTGATAACTAAGCAATATATATATATATATATGCTGAAGTTGACCCTTGTATTTATAGAGAAAGTTTAATTTAATCTATTTTTAATTTTTATCTAAATTAGTTAAAAATTTTAATTTAAACTCAATTTAATTAAAAAAAAAAAGAAATTGAGCTTTTTGATTTTTAAGTTTAAATCAACCAATCAATAAATTTTGCTCTAAAATTAAGAAATTAGATTTTTTACTTTTATTGTAAATAAAAAAATTAAGAAATTTAACTCATAAATTTTTATTTTTTAACTAAATTAAATTTAAATTAAAACCTTAAATTTAGCTCATAAATTTTTATTTTTAACCAAATTAAATTAAAATTAAAAATTTAAATTTATTTAAATAAAAATTAAAAATTGCTAAATGAACATCTTTATTGCTAAATGAACATCTTTAATAAGTGTAAGGCGAAATTTAACCCTTTGCCATAAAAAAATGCCAATCATAGCTGATGATAACAAGTGGCTGTTGATGTATCACTTTCACATGCAAAATAATAAATTGGGTTAGTTGGTTTAATTTCTAGTTAAATTTGCCTAACCAAACATTAGGGTTAGGAGTGGTAAATTTTGGAGTAATTTGGATTGTCTATATTTTTATGGGTCAGATCAAATTAATTATCAATTTGTAGGCTGCAAGTCATTTTAGGTAAATATTAATTTTTTCAAAAAAAAAATAATTTTATTTATTTTTTAGAATAAAATTTAAAATGATCATCATATCAAGCTAAAATATATAAGTCAATTTCGAGACAAGTAATATATAATATTGAATTGACCGTTAATTTTGTAGTCATTAATGAATAATATTTTACTGTAATTTTTTATAAGTAGAATTTTATTCATAATTATAAATTCAGAAAAAATTTAATATGAATATTACCGACTAAACCCAGCTGATAAATCTTTACACTCAACCTAGGCAACCGCATGTTAAATGAAACTATAGAGTTAATGGATAGGGACAATAGGTTGGTTCATTCTTCTTACCATTTTACCTCTGAAATTATATGACCAATTCAACTAACTCTCACAGGTGAAACTTGCCTCTATATATAGAGAGAGAGAAGAGTTATCAGAACCACCATACTACCAAAGGCTTATCAAGATAACTCTTACCACCAAAATACCTCAAATCTTTCTTACACTTGAGCATCGGCCATGTCTACTGGCACTCAGGATTCGGGATATGGGTCTGGATCCGGTTTCGGTTACGGGCTTGTGGATACGGTTGTTAGTGGGTCGGAGTCCATTGTGAGCAGCGCTGAAACAACTATCAGCAACACTATAGAATCTGTTGGTGATTTGGTGTGAGGTGGTGGTGGAAGCTCTGGAACTACAACATCAAAAACGGAAGCTGCTGCTACTACTACTGTGGCTTCAACAACAGAGTCTGTTCAGGATAGTGGATATGGATCCGGATCAGGATTTGGATATGGGCTATGAATCACGTGGCTTAGGCATGTCAAGTATGTATGGCTAGCTAGTGCTCATGCATGGCTCGAATAAGCTACTTGTAAAATATGTGGTGTGCTTTTGGGGTGAGTTTTGTGTGTTGTGTCTTTTGAATAACTTTGAAATTAATTAATTAATTAATTAATTTCAAGCTGAATCCATCGTTTGTTTAATAAAGAATAAACTATAAAGTGTTGTTTTAGAAGAGCAAGACTTTTTAATCTTGAATATTATTTATCAAACCTATAAGGTTTACAAGGTTTTCAAACTTAGCTCCATTTGGGAATCCATGAAAAAAAAATTTAAAATTTAAAATTTAATTAGAATTGAGTTGAAGTTGAATCGGTGCATTATTTATCCTAAATATTATTTAATATATATTAAATTTATATTATAATTAATAATCTTTTATATATACATTGATATTAATATATTAATTTTTTAATATTAATATATTAAATTAATATTATATTTTATATTGCGTAATTATTAAATTTTTATAAATTAATACCAATATATTAATATTAAATTAATAAATATTTTATTTTGTAAATTAATTTAATTATATATTAACTTGTATATAAAAAAATATATCTCCTTTTAATATTTATTCAACTAGCTAATTTACACTTAAATTCAATTAATTTACTTAATTTTCAGTGTACAATCATTCCTCAAAATTTACTATCTATCCAAATAAATTGTAATAAACTTGCATTATCCAAAATAGAAATTTGCAGTTTCTTTTCGAAAAAACATAAAATATAATCATCTTGTATTTTTTGTTCTATTGAAGATTGCTACTAATCAATAATTATCACGTGTGCCATTTTGTAGAAAAATTAAATGAAACTCGTTCCACCCTTATGATGTGTGATCGAGTCAAAGGGGTTCTATCAGCAAATTTTATCGAATTTCTGAATTTAGAACTTCAATCATATATAGGGAAACATGCAAGTTCTTGGTTGAATTCAGAAGAAGATACACAAAGAATATATATAGAATGGATATCGATGATTTTGGATCGATTCTGGAGAGTTCAGGCATTGACGTCTGGACTTTTATCAACTCTGCGATTTTAGAGGCTTCCTTGGATTTTGGAGCTGAACTGAAGCAGCGGAGAGAGAAGATTGTTGAAATGCTATACGCGTCGATGTAGGAATTGCGATTTTAATGTGGGCAGGATTAGTGATGGGTATGAAACGAGAAAAACAGGCATGAAGTGAAAGATGGAGATGGATATGGAAGTGGGTCGACGTCAACGATGCCAAGGTTGATTCATGGAGATGAAGATGAAGAAAATGATGTATTGAATCCATATGCAAGATTGTTCGACGATGAAGAGAAGAAGATTTTAGAGATTAAACAACGTCTTGAAGATCTTGACCAGTCTGAAGATTCTCTGATTGATTTGCTTCAAAGCTTAGCAGATATGGATATCACCTTCAAGTCACTCGAGGAGACTGGTATTGGGAGACATGTCAATAGTTTGAGAAAGCATTCATACTATAATGTTCGGAGATTATAGATAAAAACATGAAATCAATACAATCCTTGGTAAGCCAAAGACGAGACACTGAACCAAATGACAAGCCATCTAAAATGTACCGAAGGGAAGAGAGAAGAGGAAAGAGAGCACCCTTGTTGTTGGATTCCAGAGTAAAATTCTTCTACAAGCGAACAGTTTTTTTACTTGATTCAATAGAGCCAATAAAGAAACAAGCAAACCAAGATTTCATCAGAATTGACTTCTTCTCCAGAGGATAAACCATTCTCTTTAAACTTTAACCATGATCTTAGCTCTTACACAGCAGTCTCATCACGAGATAGATTGTTCAATAGCCAAAACTGGAAAAAAAATCTTGATAAAATACTCTGAAGCCATTGAAAAAGAGAAATCTAGTTCAGCAACAAACTCGCAGGCCCGAAGTGCGTTGGAGAAAAAAAAGGGATTAAGGCTAAGAGGTTTTGGGCTGAAGGAGAGGCTGGGCTTTTAGGAGATGAAAGTGGGCCACGAGCAGGTTCAATGCCAAGATCAATTTCAAGCCCAGGAAGCCTATTCAAATCACGCATCCTAACTTTTGATTCAAAAAGAGCAGGGTTAAAAGAGGTGCACAAAAAGGAGTCGTCTTTCTTCCAGAGAAAGATTAAGAATCACTTGCACTACAGGGTACTCGAGCAGAGCTATAATTATAAAGTACCTTTGCTATTCCGTGTAGGAAAAACTACATAGAATGGCAACCCAAAAAAATATCGACACATATATAATGGGCTATAAAATAATAACCACCTAGTAGTGGGTCCCAACAAATAATAACTAATCAGCTTTTTTTTTTTTTTTTTTTTTACATATAATTGTAATTGCTTGTGTGGCGCTTAATTATTGAGTTACTATTTTGTCAAATGCCGACATGGAATAACATAAATACCCTATAATTATTCTGGGCAGGGAGTTACCAAGCAGAAAAACACAAGGAGATGGCAAATGCATGTAGTCTATTTGGTCTAGAGAAGTAATTTCGAGAAAAGGCGACTCAATGGAAAAATTATATCATTCGACAGTGATTCCATGTATGATGATTTATATGAAATGATAATTGAGTTATAATAAGTCTTATAAAATTTGGTGTTATTTATATGTTAAAAATATTTTTTTTTATAATAATTACCTTTTTATATTTAATTATCCTTTCATAATTTATTTGTTATCTTATTATTGATTTACCATTTTATGTTAAATGCTGAAATGAAATGTACTATATAATGTCTCGACCCAATGCCCATCATTGGAGCTGACCTTAGAAGACAAAGAGGTAGTGGAGGAAGTGGCTATGGCCGTGGGCGTCGGAGGATTCAGGTTCCTTGTCGTAAGGCACTGCTATTGTCTTCAATGAGGGAGATCTGATTCCTCACATTCCGGACTTCCACTGCCACCTTCTTATGTATGAAATCAAGCTCAGATGTTGAAACCAAGATCCTCACCGCATCCAATTTCAGTCTCTTGGAAGTGTAGTTGTCGGGAGAGGTAAATGATGTTGAGGCAGTGGGTGTAGAATAGGCTTTGAGGCGTGATGAATCACTATCTTTAAGGTATTAATTGCCCTCACTAGATTGTTGCAAGGTTATGACAATATACCTCCATAATACAATAAAGTCTGAAATCTGCAGACAGCAACTCCTGAAGATTTCCTTAAGAACTCTTTATACGAACTGAATTTAGAGAAACTAGAAGAAAAAAAGAAGAAGTAGAAGTAGTATATATGTCTGAATTGAAAAACTCATCAATATTTATAAAAAATGAAAAGTTATAGCACATTTTCTAGATAGACACATCTATCTATCTTCAATAGATATAACTGTTTGTGTAAAAGACATATATGTTTATTAACAGACACCTATATAAATAGTTGTGACTGTTTGTATAAAATAGATATATCTGTTTATTAATAGACATATCTACTTGTTAATAAACATATCTGTTCGTAATTTATTTACAAAAATTACAATAAGATATTATTTTATTTCACACATATACTTGCAAAGTGCCATAATAGAGTAATATATATATTGAATTATATATATATAATTCTATATATATTTCACTCTTATCATTCATTCACTTTCTTATATTGTAAAAATATAGGAATTTTTTCTCTCTATATTGTCTAATATACAAGCTATTTATAACAATCTCTCACTTAGCTTGTATTGTTAGATCCCATTGTTTCATGCATAATGAAAAGTATCTTTCGATTTAAACTTTTCTTTAGTGTATGTATTTCAAAGTTCTAAAGAAATCATGGTGGCCTTAGCTTAAACCTATATTCCTATTAAATAGAACCGGAAATACTACGCACACGAATCAATTAGTTTGACTTAAAAAGTTTACCAAAATTTTAGCACGAATATGGCCTTGTGCTACCTCCTATTTTCATGAATGTTTTCAAAAGTTATTCTCACTTTTGTTGAAGCGGCACAACTTCCTATGTTCATATAGGTGAAGTTTCCTTTGTAATAATTTTAAACTTCATTAAGAGTATAAATACTCATACTCATTCTATTAACTTAGTACACTAAGTACTCAATTACAACATTTACTAATGACTTGTTGTTACCCTTTAAACTTTATTAAGTAATAATACTATAAAGTAGGGTTCCCATCATTAGTAAATTTAATGGTATATTCTAAATCCTAATCCAGCACACATATTTTTTATTATATCTCTCGAGAGCCCTTTTGTAAACGAATCTGCCAGATTATTACAAGACTTGACATAAGTAATAGTAATAATTCTGTAACACCCTCACTGTAGCAATTTCGTACATTCTACTGTTCCGATGACCGGTGTCGGTCTGGACAGCTAGAATGTCTGGAAAAATATTTAGACTAGAGTGAGGAGTCATAAATAACTCAAATAATGGTAAGAAAAATTTAGAAAAAATTTTAGAAATAAAATACAACCAAGTTAAATGAGCCGGTGCCCTAGCAATGGGTAACATAGTGGGAAGTTACAGTCTTCGCAGCTAGGAGCCCTAAACCCTGGAGAAAATTTATGAAATAATTTTTGAGACTCCAAAGAAGAGTCATTGAGGTTTTGATGGCATTAGAATGCCAAGAAAATGCTTAGAAAAATTTTTAGATCAGTACAGATGATTTTGGCTCAATAAGCCAAACGGAGGGCATTTTGGTCATTTCGTCTTCAGAGATATTTTTTACCGACTTGTCAAGTTAATTAAATAATTATTATGGCATAAAATGTGAATAAATATTATTAAATTGAATTGAAAATAAGTAGAAAAGAAAAGAAAAAGAAAATGAATTAAATGGGAAATATGACATCACATGATATCATTAGTTAGGTCTCCACCAATCACAACTCAACAAGCCAATTAAAAAGAGATAAAATGGGAAAAAATTGAAAAAAAAATCTGTCTTCTTCCTTGAGTGACCAGCCGAAACCCATAGAGAGAGAGGAAGACCACCATTAAAGCTCCAAATGAGCTTGATTCCCTAGCCAATCTTACCCCATAACCCTAGGACCCCTTCACTAAAAATGTTCCCTACACCTTGAGGAAGCTTTGGCAGCAATTTAAAGAGGAAAAAGTGAAGTTAGAACTTAGAAAAAATTCTGCACTCAAGAGATTAGTGCTACTTTTGTTTATTTTCCTCTTATATTCCTTGTTACAATATCAATTTAAGCTAGAAAATGGGAAATTGGAATAAAAATAGGCATGTTAAAGTCCCTTTAAAATTTCGATAGCCCTAAAGTTCTATAAGGTTTCCATGATTCAAGTGAATTATAATTGTGTATTGATGACATAGAATATGGTTTGATGATTAGAACACTTGCATGTAAATTATTTGAACAAATTGAAGTTGTGAAGTTAGGGTTTGGGAAAAACCTAGGGTTTTGCTCATGTGTTGGTGAATAGAAGTTTTAATGGTCAATTAGTGACCATTTGGCTGAGTATAATGAGGAATTGAAGTGAATTGTAGCTTTGGATTTGAGGTTGGGTGTGCTGCCTTGAGTGACCTGCAGGACTGGATGTGAGTCCAGCATGTTTGGGCAGCTATAACTTGGGTTGTGTAGGTTCAATTGGTGCAAGGCTAATTGGACATGAAATTAGACACATAATGGCACAACTTTGATGAAGAAAACCTGTCCAGAAAACAAAGTTAGGATGCCCTAAAAATTGACCAAATCTAGGTAGCACCAATTCTGCCTGTGCAAAATGACCAAATAAATAGTGTTCATTATTTTAGTCATAAATTAGTGTAGAAAGGTCCAATTGACCTGAAATTTATATCAATGGAAAGCTGAGGCAATTTAGAACCACTTTCATGGAGAACACAAACTCAAATTATGGACTTAACTAAATGAAATTGCTAGCCAAAGTTGAACTACCAAATCTGGCAAAACCATAAATTGCCCAGAAATTCTGGGTAAAGGCAATACGACCAGTTATGGTGAAATAGCCATAACTTGAGCTAGAAAACTCTAAATGGGGTGATTCAAAAAGTGAAATGTAATTAGACACAATAAGGAACAACTTTAATCAAGAAAACTTGGCCAAATTCTCACTGTAGAATGGCCTAATGGAATAGTGAACTCTAGCACCCAAAACTAAAATTTTTGATTTATTCTCCATTGGTTAGAAGCAATAATTGGCAACTAATGCTAACACTTTTGGGAATTAAAATGTGGTAAATCTATGTGATTAAAACTCATATAACTATTATATATGAGAAAGTCAATATTTTGACTTAAATGACCAAATGAATAGTAACCACTAAATTATGTGAAGTAGATAAACAAACTATAAGAACCATTGTAGTTGTTAATATAGGAGGTGGTAGGTAAATTGTGAATGGTGAAGTTGAGTAACCCTAATGATATAGGAAATGATATACTAAATTAGAAAAACTATTAGGATGATTAATATAGTTAATGTGATTATTGAAACAATTATTATAAATTGTGATTAATATGAATGACATAATGAATGAATAATTGAATTATATTAATATATGAATGAGACATTAGTTCTCATTATTGTAGAAAGGACTAATAGTTTGAGTACAATGGTATAGAAGGATAATTGATGTGAATTGCGATTATATGAATGATTAAATGAATGTATAAATTATAATTGGAATTTTTTATGAAATAATGAAGTCATAAAACATAATATATTAACATTTAATGGTACTGTGTGCCCATGTATTGCTTAAACACATGTGTCAGATTGGATAGATTGGCATGCCAATAGGGTATTGTTTTAACAGTACTGCGTAAGGCTTTATGTCTGTATTCATGGCTTTATGCCCACACCCATGGCTTTTATGCTCGATTATGTGTTATCATGACTTTTTTTAGCCATTCTGACTGCATACGTGGTTGACGTTCCGCATCCCATGGTATGACGGCCCGAGGCACCGCGGTGTCCAATGCTAACGACCCGTTATCCAGTTTAGTCAGTTTGTCATAGGTTATTTGGGCAGTGAAATTTATTGAAATAAGTTAAGAATATTAGCAACTGAAAATATTAGTAATTAAATAAATGAGTAAGAATATTTAAAATAAATTAGATTAGTTATTTAGTAGAAAGAATTGAAATGAATTAGAATGATATTAAAATTTAATTATTATGAAATAATAAAAAATAACCTAGAAAGTATTGAATTAAACGATACAAAATATTAGTAATAGAATTATAATTTAAATAAATGTTACAATGAACTATGTTTTATTTCTATCTGTATTTTGTATATTATTTTCTTGTTATATTATTACACCACTAAGTATAAATGCTTAGCGCGATGGATTTGTTTCCTTCGCGCAGGTACTGAAGGCAAAACTCAGTGGATATTAGACTGGGATTTTGTAGTCCAGATCTGCAAAAGTGCTCAAGGTTGTCACCTCCTCAGCAATGTATGTAGATAGGGCCCATATAGATCAAATTATTAAAGGAATAAAATAGGATAAGATAGGGTGCTCCAGCACCGAATGTAGCACGCTTTGCTAGGCTACATTGTAGTCGAGTGAGGGGTGTCACAAATTCCATCAGAGATTAATTGTCTCACATACTCATGTCTTAAGCTAATATGTCTAGACTTTCCATTATAAATTTTATTATAAGCTCTAAACATTATTGCTTGACTATCACAATGTAAGGAAACAGCAGGCATCGGTTGTGGCCACAACTTGATATCTAGTAAAAAATTTCTCAGCCATTTTACCTCCTTACCAGTTGCTGCTAGGGCTATAAATTTTGATTCCATTGTAGAATGGGTTATACAAGTTTGTTTCTTTGATGCCCAAGAAATAGCACATCCTCCTAAGGTAAAAACCCAATCGGAAGTTGATTGATTCTCATTAATACTAGTTATCCAGCTAGCATTTGTATAACTTTCTAACACACTTGAAAATTTATTATAAAATAAACCAAAGTTTATAGTTCTTTTTAAATAACCAAGAACTCTTGAAATTGCTTTCCAATGTTCAATACTAGGCTTACTAGTGTATCTTGATAATTTACATACTGTAAAAGCAATATCAGGTCTAGTGCAATGCATAGTATATATTAAGCTACCAATTGCACTGACATACTCAATTTGAGCAATTGCCTTGCCAAAAATTTCAATTAATTTGGAAGAAACATCATATGGAGTTTTTGCTTCTTTGACTTTTAAATGATTAAATTTACTTAATATTTTCTCAATATAATGAGATTGATAAAGAGCAAAACCCCACTATATTTTTTTACTTTGATACCTAAGATTGTATCTACCTCTTTTAAATATTTCATTTTAAATTTTGAGGTTAGATACTTCTTTGTATCATTCACACCTTACATATTTGTTCCAATTATAAGCATGTCATCAACATAAAGACAAATTATCACACCAAAATCATCTGTAAACTTGGAATAAATACATTTATCAGCACTATTATGTTTAAACCCATATTACAAAATTGCAAAATCAAATTTCCCATGCCATTGTGTCGGTGCTTGTTTTAAACCATATGAAGATTTAATTAATTTACAAACTTTTCTTTCATTCCCTGGTAGAACAAATCCTTCTGGTTGCTCCATATATACTTCTTCTTCGAAGTCACCATTTAGAAAGGTTGTCTTAACATCCATTTGATGTACATATAAATTATATATTGAAGCTAAAGTAAAAGTACTCTAATAGATGTTATTCTAGCCACTAGTGCATATGTATCAAAGTAGTCAATTCCCTCTTTTTGTTTAAAACCCTTTGCAACCAATCTAGCTTTAAAAGTTTGAATCTATCCATCTGTGTTATATTTTCTTCTGAAAACTCATTTACATCCTATTGGTTTGGAACCAGGTGGCAAATCAACTAGAACCCATGTATTATTAAATAATAATGAATCCATTTCATTATTGATTGCCTTTTCCCAAAAAGCCACATCCCTTGTAGTCATTGCCTCTTGAAATGTTTTAGGATCATCTTCTACATTTAACAAAATTGGTATTTTGTTAAGTACAACTGACCTATTGCCTTCTACTAGAAAAACAATAACCTGAGAAGATATAAAATCTGGATGTAAATTCTTTTCTTTTCTAATACGTTGACTTCTTCTAATTTTATTAGAAGAATCTAACTTTCTTTTGTTGCTAGAAGTCAATTCAAAATTAATATCAATACTAGAACCATTGCCTTGACTTGAACTATTCATGGACTTATGTATAGGGTCATTATGAAATTTATTTTCAATAAATTCAACATCTTTAGATTCTACAATTACATTTGAGTCTAAATTTAAAATTCTATAAGCTTTGGAATTTTCGGCATAACCAACAAAAACTCCTTTCAAAGCTCTAGGACCTAATTTAGTCATTTTAGGATCTGGAACTCTATAATATGCTAAACAGCCCCATACTCTTAGATAGTTCAAGTTAGGTTTTCTATTTTTTCATAATTCATATGGAGAAATCTTAAATTTTCTAGAGGGAATTCTATTGTATAAGTGACAAGCAGTAAGTAAAACTTCTCCCCATAAGTTTGTTGGCAAATTAGATTTCACAAGCATTGAATTAAGCATATTCACTGAGGTTCTATTCTTTTTTTCTGCCAACCCATTTTGTTGTGGTGTATACAGTGCACTAATTTGATGTATAATTCCATTTTCTTTTCAAAATAAAGAAAATTTAATGGAAAAATACTCACCACGTTCTCAAAATTTTGATTTTTTTTTCTTTTTGATTCTCAACTTCATATTTATAAATTTGAAACATTTGGAATGCTTGATATTTATTTTTCATTAAATAAACATAAGTATATTTGGAGAAATCATATGTGAAAGTTATAAAATACATATTTTCTCCTTTAGTCAATATTCCATTTAATTCACAAATATCAGAATGCACAAGCTCTAATAACTTAGAAAATCTTTCAACTTTTGGAAAAGATTTCTTAATCATTTTTGCTTGTATACAAATTTCACAAGATTTTTTTATTGTCATCTATTTATGAAATTAAATCATGTTTAGCCATAAATTTTAAAGATCTAAAACTAATATGTGCTAAACGATCATGCCATAAAGATAAAGATGACTCAACAGTATAAACAGAAATATTCATATTATTAATATTGAGTTTAAACATTCCATCACATGAGTAACCTTTTCGCAAAAATAGTCTATTTATGGACACAATTATTTTATCAGACTCCAGAACAACCTTATAACCTTTCTTACACAATAGACTAGCGGACACATGATTTTTCCTTATTTCTGGCACATATAACACATTTACTAATAATAGCTTCTCTCCAGAAGTGAAGTTTAATTCAACACTTCCTTTTCCCACCACTTTAACGGAATCATGATTGCCCATTAGAACTTTCTGCCCATCTACAACTTCTTCATAATTTTTAAATTGAGTCTTGTCATTGCAAATATGAACAGTAGCCCTAAAATCATACCACCAATCATTAGATTTGGTTGTTGTAGCCATATTGAGTTCTGTTACCATTCCAATATACAAATCTGATATCATTGCAATCAATTCAGTAGTTTGTTCAACTATATTTGCTTTATTGGAATTCTGAGCACTATTATTCGTATCTTCTTTCTTATGTTTCTTTAGAAACCTACATTCACGTTTGTAATGCCCTTTCTTGCCACAATTGTAACAAGTTCTTCCTTTATTTGATTTGATGTTGCTACCATAACTAGTACTGTTGCCTGCTGCTTCAGAAAACTTTCTCTTACATTCAGAATTTTTCTTTTGAAAATTCTGACTTCCTTGCACAAAATTAACTTTTGTAGTAGATTCAGAAACAAATTTCTTATCACGATTTCTTGTCTCTTCCTCAATGTGCAAATGTTTCTGAATCTGTTCAAGAGAAAAATCTTCTGTGGTATGCAATAATTTCTTCCTATGGAAGTTTTGCTATTATTCCTCCTACTTGCAATGATTCAGGAACTATCACTTTCAAATATTTAAGTTTTGAAATAAGGGCATGTAACTCATGGACTTGATCCATAACAGATATATTATCAACCATTTAGAATTCAAAATATTTCATGATGAGAAATTTATCCACACCTTATTTTTTCTGAGTTGTATTTGAACTCCAGTGATTTCCAGATTTCCATTGGAGACTTGACAGAAGTAAATAGATCATATAGCCTATTTCACAAGTTGTTAAGAAAATGATATCTGCATAGCAATTCATCTTCTTCACGTTTGTCTCGATATGCTTTCACTTGTTCAGAATCTTCTAGAGTTGGTGGTGAAATGGCAGGCAGACTTGGATCAAGTATATAAGAAATCTTCAATGTGGTGAGTAAGAATAGCATCTTGTCTTTCTAGCGAACATAGTTTGTCCCATCAAAACAATCAAGTTTCACGAACTCTTAATTCATCACGGAAATAGCCTTGGACTCCATTGCAATTAATACCTTAAAATTGTTGAGGCAGTGGGTGTAGAATAAACTTTGAAGCGTGATGAATCACTATCTTTAAGATTATTAATTGCCTCCCCTAGATTGCTGCAAGGTTATGACAATATACCTCCAAAATACAACAAAGCCTGAAATCTGCATACAGTAACTCCTGAAGATTTCCCTTAAGAACTCTTTATACGAATCGAATTTAGAGAGACTAGAAGAAAAGAAGAAGAAATAGAAGTAGCATATATGTGTGGATTGAAAAACTCTTCCATATTTATAAAGAATGAAAAGTTATAGCACTTTTTATAGATAAACACATCTATTTATCTTCAATAGATATAACTGTTTGTGTAAAAGACATATCTGTTTATTAACAGACACCTATATAAATAGTTGTGACTGTTTGTATAAAATAGACATGTCTGTTTATTAACAGATATATTTTCTTATTAATAAACACATATGTTCATAATTTATTTACGAAAATTACAATAAGATAATTATTTTATTTCACACATATACGCGCCAAGTGTCATAATAGAACAATATATATATATTGAATTATATATATATATATAATTCTATGTATATTTCACTCTTATCATTCCTTCACTTTGTTATATTTTAATAATATAGAAATTATTTCTCTCTATATTATTTAACATACAAGCTATTTATAACAAATGACCCGCAGATGCCACTGAGCCAAATAAAGAACTCATTGTACCAGAGATGGAGCGGAACTCCATGACAGCGAACCCATTTGAAACGATTCGTGGGAGTGAATTTCTCCTCCTAGGGAAGGACCGAGGAGAACCATCTTGAGAGCCAATAGATTGGAGGAGAGATGAAGGCTTTTAGGTCTTCCGGGAAGTTGAAAGTTAGGAGCACTGCGGCATCGCCCATGGGAGTGGTTAGGATAGAGTGAACACCTTCAGCTTGAAAGCTAGCCTGGATAGTTAAGGCTAGAGTGGGGTTTCTAAGGATGCTGACATCACTGTGACGAAGCCAATCCTCGTTCTCGGTTGGAGGCTCGAAGAGTCCTCCAGAGATGAAATTGCTCGTGGCTAAACCAGGACACAAATCAAAAGCACTGGCATTGTTTGCATGACCTTTGTTTACTTAAGGAATAGAGTGATGTGGGTCTTGCAGAACTTGTTTTTCTATTCCTTTGTTGCTCACGCCATAAACTGTTCTTAAATGTGGTTTGACGGTCTGGTTGCCATTTGGGATATTTCCAACAGAATGAATTACATTACAAAACTCTGGTTGCTTTGTTGTGTGAGAAAATTGGCTTTGGTGTTTGTTACAGCAAATTGAACTAGTGCGTAAAAAAATTTTATTTTGATTAATTTAAAGGAAAAGAAACTATTATATAATAATAAACTATTTAATGATAAAAAATATAATATATGTAAATATGTAATAATAGAGTTACCCTCATACTAGGTACTTTGGGGCAACATCCATACTTGATTTCCCACAGAAACTCGTAACTGGCTGCTCTGGCCATGGTATGATGATTTATTATTTTATTTAGAATTTTAATACCTAGCCATATTTCAAGTTTAATTCCGTTAGTAGGATATTTAAGATATCATGTTAATGAAGATAGAACAGATTTTATCCTTGTGGGTTAAGTAAAGGAAAATGGAAACATGAAAATTAGAAACGTTCTGTTTGCGTTGTCATGATAACTGCTTCTGTTCTTACAGTTTGCTCTGTGGTCTGTACTCGTAATGAATGCTTACATAAAATTTTAGTTTCTGATATCCAAGTATCAAGAAATGGCATTGTTTAGATTGTGCTTCACTTCATGCTTCTTGTTTTTGATATGATGAACATTTCATGAGTGACATTATTCAGCTTATTTACGCAAGCATCGCACCCACGGTATTGCTGTGTTTTTTTTGTACGTATTTTCCTATGTTTATTTTTTCATATAATAAAAATTAATATTATATTTTTCAAATGTAAAAGCCTTTTGTTTATAATATTGGTATTGAATCATCTAATAATCAATTGATAAGCCAGTCCTAAATAGCTTAGTGGAGAAATGCTCCATTTTTCAACTTGTGGCCATAGGTTTAACATCACACTCTTTAAACAAAATTAGCTAATTTTTCAGTATTTTTATAACACTCTTGATAAATTTTGCTCTCATATTTTCAATTTTTTTTGATATATACTCACTCATGACGAGAAATAAGACATCAGAAACTCATATGTATAACATTAATTCATCTCAGTAGCCCAAAATTGAATTAGCACCTCACCTCATACGTTGTTTACAGATCTTATTTTTGGACCACCCCCCACGCCCCGCCGCCCCCCACCACCAACTAGCAATCATGCTGTAATTTTTTTTATAAAAAGACAATTTACCTTTTCTGTCCCTCTTTTGACTTTTTGCCTCTTTTCATTTTCCAAACAAGGGAGAGAAAAATAATTTTATTTCCATCAATCTCTTCACCTTCATTTACCCCGTTCTTCCCAGATCATTTATATCCAAATATTTAGAATTTAGTAAAATATAAAATTGGCAGATTAATATCTATTTAAAGGTTTTTTTCCAAAAAAAAATCTCTATTTAAAGTTTTAAGTAATAATTAAATTCTTATCTTTTATTTTTCTTAAATAAATTAACCATAGTGTATATATTTTTTTTGTATTGACCTGCATTAGGTTAGTTTTATTTAATGAAAAGCGAATCCTAAGAAATATTTTTATTTCATTTTTAAACTTGCATTATTAAGATCATTATCTTTCGGTAAAAGCTATAGACCCCATTAGGTTGTGCACAATTTTCGGATCCCAAATTGAATTAGAAAATTATACAATACTAATAAAAATTGTACTGAATCAAAGTTATTTTAATATTTTGGTTCGATTTGAATTCTTCATTAAAAATTATATCGAAATCGTATCAAAATTGAACCAAACTAAAGCCAAACAAAAAATCAAATTTATACATTTATTTTTCTATGAATCTTTTAGATGTATTATATATTTTTAATATAATTATATATATTTATATATGTATGTGTAGTTATAGACTAAATATAGCTAATATTATATTTCATTTATCTATATATTTTTTAATAATTTTAGTTATATATATATATATATATATATATATTAAATTACTTTATAATTTTTAATTATAAGCACACCATTGTATTATATATATGCTTAATTATATTTGTATCTTATAGTTAAAAATTACATAATTAATATATAACTTAAAGATATATTATGTGATTTACTTGTACTATTATATTATATAAAACGCTTAATCCTTAATTATATATGTATTTTATAATTAAAAATTATATAATTTAAAAATATATTATATAATTTATTAATAACTTATTTTAAAACTTCAATACTAATTAAGTGTGATTTTTTTATAGAAATATTACATAAATTTATTTTAAAAATTGAGAATTGAATTAAAATAAAAAAAATCAAGAATCATATCAAATTTAAATCAAAATAATGAAAAATCAAATCAAAATTATATCAAAATTTTAATTGGACCGAAACCTAAGCCGTGCAATCCTAGACTCCACAATGAAGTAGAGATTCATGCATCATTTATCAAAAAGACATAGAATCCATTATGATGCAAGGAATTAAAGAGATCAATAAGAATTAAAGAAATTAATACCTTTACTCTTCGTGATTTTTATAATTTTATCCTGCACTTTTTTCTAACAATTACATATTAACCTATTAAGGACGAATTAATTGTATCCTGTCGTACAAACAGCATTGGTTTTTGTAATCTAAGAACTGATAATCAGAAGAAATTAAAGAGAAGGTTAATAACATGACTCCATTTATATATATATATATATATATATATATATATATATATATATATATATATATATAAAAGATAATTAAAAGTGAGCAAGATGATTTGAGCAAAAATTAAGAAGACTCACATATTTGCAGTACTTGACCTTGAATAATATTTAACTTGTCTTCTCTGCATTTTCTGCCAACGTGCATGTGCCTTTGTCCTCTACTTGGATTGATAAGGTTTATTATCCTTTTGAAAAGACAACTCCCCATGTACCGCCGATAAACCATTGTTGGATTGAAGAACTCTTTTGATTGTGTTAATTTTTTATGTGCGTTGGAGACGGTGTTGAAATTTGATATTGAAAAAATATAAAATAAAAAAATAATATATAAATAATTGAATTATAAAATAAAATTAATTAATTATTTTAATATATAAAATTATATAATAATTTATATAAATTTAAATTAAAATAAATTAATTTACAATTTAACAAACTTTTTCTCCGACCTATTAAACTCAGCACCAAGCCAAGCTTAGGGAGATCGGCTTGAGCAGCTTGCGAAGCACAACAGGCTAGCCCACAACGCTGGCCGAGCTCAAGGGAGCGCAGCGCCAGGGGTGGAACCAAGGCAGTTGGTTAAGGACCGGAAGACACTGTTTCAAACGCTTCGGAAAGGCTCTTGATGGAGTGGATCGACGTTGCAGATGCGTCACCCTTGTCACTCACTAGCAGCGCGACCTGTCGCACCACCGGACAAAATCATGCTGCCTCCTTTATTGACTTATTTTTTGCTTTTGGACTTGTATACTTTTTTTTTTTTTTATAAGAAGTTAAAGCCGAAATGATAATTTAAAAATAAAAAATTATAATTTACCTTTTCTGCCTCTCTTTTTTAACTTTATTTTCTCTCATCAATCATCACTTTCCAAACGAGAGAGGGAAAAGTAATTTCATTTCCATCATGCTCTTCACCACTCATTTCTCCCGTTATTTCCAGATAATTTATATCCAAATATTTAAAATTTAGTAAAATATAAAATTTGCAGATTAATCTCTTTTGAAAGATCTTTTTTCAAAAAAAAAATCTCTATTTGACGATTTGAGTAATTATTGAATTTCTAAATTTTATTTTTGTTAAACAAATTAATCCTTTTACTAAAGAAAATCAATTTATCATTAGTTAATTGTTAACTCTTAAAAAATTTTTATAATGGTACGATTTTTTATAATTTCTACAATTTCTTGCCATAGAAGGGTAATTTTGCTATTATAAAAGCTTTTCTCAGAGTTAATAATTGAATAACGATAAATTGATTTTTTTTGTTTATTGTATAAGAACGTTTGGTTTAGTGAAATAAATAAATAAAAATTGAAAGTTTAAAGCAATAGTCTCTATAATAATAATAATTTGATTAAGATAAGTGGCCATTAATATACTTTTTCTGTATTGGCCCGCATTAGGTTGGTTTAATTTAATGGTAAGCGAATCCAAGAAATATTTTTATTTCATTTTTAAACTTGCATGATTAGGATTGTGCAATGGTATTGTATTATACTGAATTTATTTTATATTTTGATTTAATTTACTTTTTACTAAAAATTATATCGAAATTATATTAAAATTAACCAAAATTATACTAAATTAGAACTAAGTAAAAAATAAAATTTATATATATACTTTTTTTACAAATTTTTTAGATGTATTATATACTTTTAATATAATTATATATATGTGTATAATTATGAATTAAATATAATTAATATTATATTTCATTTCTCTACATTTTCTTAATAGTTTTAGTTATATATATATATATATATATATATATATATATATATATAATAATTCTTAATTATAATTATATTATTATATTAATTTTGTATCTTATAATTAAATATTACATAATTAATAAATAGCTAAAGATATTTTATATAATATATTATGTACTAACAACCTATTTTAAAAATACTAATTAAGTATGATTTTTTATAGAAATATTATAAAAAATTATTTTAAAAATTAAGAATTGAACCAAAACCGAAGAATTAAGAATAATATTGAACCGAAAAACATATAATCGTGCAACTTGTCTTCTTTGCATTTTCTGTGAGCATGCGCTTGCCTTTGTAGTCTAATTGGTTTGATAAAGTTTCTTATCCTTTTGAAAAGACGACCTCCACATGTTCCACCGACAAGCCATTGTTGGATTGAAGATCTCTTATGATTGTGCCAATTTTTTCTGTGAGTTAGAGGCAGAGGATGAGTTTAGTGATCCGAAAATAAAGCCATGCCCTCCGCGAAGTGTGCATAGACGCTTGGTTAGGTTGGTAATGTATTATTGATATCCCAACTCAAACTAGCTACCGGATCTTGATCGACAATAAAATTTGGCTTGGCATAATTTCCCAATTTCCATAACAAATTTAAGCCTATGCAAAGCCTAATAAAATGCCTAATTTTATTATAAAAAGGATAAAATCTAACCAATAATATTAAATATTATAATCATTCTCATGTTCTTCTCTCATTTCCAATCTCTATAAATCAGAAATTTATCATTGGATAAAAAAATTCACTAATTTTATTTTTGTTTCTTATAATTAATATATACAATAACGATTTTATTTAAAATATATTACTTATTTGATAAATTTAAAATTTTACTTATTTAAAGAAAAATTAAGTGATAATTAAAAGTGATTATGCATAAGTTCAAGAGATGCATGATTGACCTTAGAAAAGGATGGCCATGTGGGGGATGCGTAATATTGGCCCCGATTTGGTGGCAGATAGCTGTTCTTAATTTATGCGATATATTAATTAATTTTTTTAATTATTTATTTATTTATTAAAATAATAAAAAAACTTAAGAAAAACAGATAAACTAAACTCAAATCAATAGACTTCCTTAACATACTCCTCAGACCTAAAATATTAGATGAAAAAATTTGGTGTAACATTAGAATTAGAGTATTATACCATATGTTATAACTAGTATAAAATAAAGCAACCCTAGTAAAACTATATGCAGCTAAATTAACTTGTTTCCAAAACCAAGTTATATATATATATATTCTTAGATGTCTTTATATTGCAATTATATTATATAGTTAATTATATTTATTTACAAGAAAACATTTGATGTTATGGAATAGAACATCAATTATATAAATGTAATCGATTATTATATTTGAAATTACTAATCATCATTACATATAAAAATAGATATAATTATAATTTTTTTTTTATCATTTATTATGAACATAACCATCGCTTTGTCAGTATTGCTACCACTACCATTGCCACTATCACTATCCCTACCTTGTCGCACCAACACCACTATTCTGTTACTATCATCATTATCACTATCATCATCACTTGACTATCGTTAGCTATTGCCACATTTACCATCATTTGATCACTACCACTACCTCACCTTGCCACCGTCAATATCTAACCACCACTGTTACCAATACAACAACCACTTAGACACTACTAACACTTAATTATAAATTACTGTAATCGTTATCACTTATTATTAATATTATACATAAACTAAATATTAAAATTAAAATTATCATTATATTGTACTGCTTTTTATTTTTATTTTATAATCAAATATATGAATATAGTGACAATTCATCAATGTGAATTGGTTTTTAGATAATACATACTATGGATGCTTTTGATTTCAATCCAACTCGCTGGACACTCCATTAATTTTTTGTAGCTCGATTAATTTTTTGTAATCTCATCTTATTTTTTATATTGTGCAGAGCGAGGGGCGATTTCTATTCCGAATCTTTGAAACCTACCCACACTATAATATATTATTATTTTTTATTAAAAAT
The DNA here is from genome assembly GCF_030052815.1 of Hevea brasiliensis. Taxonomy (NCBI): domain Eukaryota; kingdom Viridiplantae; phylum Streptophyta; class Magnoliopsida; order Malpighiales; family Euphorbiaceae; genus Hevea; species Hevea brasiliensis. The sequence goes on along the minus strand of NC_079493.1, from coordinate 113,932,860 downwards.
TTATTTTTTTATTTTAATATACTCAAGTACTTAAATATTAAAATTTTACTATTAAGATTATATTGCTCATTTGTATTTCTAACTTATAATTTAATTTTTAATAAATAAATTTTGTTGTTTAATGATAAATTAAAATTAAAAAAAAAAAAAAGAAAATTGCCACAGAATATTTGTCCGGCCTCACTCCCTGCACAGAAAAGTTTTCATTCCAAGCCCGATCTCGACGAGATGAGAATGGGAAGAGCAATCATCACCCGATCTGAACGAGATGAGAATGGGAAGAGCAATCATCACCCCGAGTTAGTATTCCAAAGAGGTACACAGCTATCAAATCCATGCGATCAATTTAAAATTAACTTTTGAATTTGATATTCATGAGTTTCAATTCATCATATGTGATGAAATGATACCTTTAATTCAATTATATAAACTTTGAGTGCCATGTAGGTAGATTACATGGTAGGCATTAAATTAAATAAATTTATGAAACTAATTATTATTTTATTACCCCTGTTTTACAACTTTTCTTTTCTACAATTTTTTTTTAATTTTATCAAAAAATTAACTTCATTCAATTCAACCAAAAATAAAAAATATAAGACTAAAAATCTAACACAAGCGTATTCTAAACTCTAAATAAGTTGATTATTAGCACTCTTAATACACTCAATATTTATAAAAGTTTAAAGAACAAAATAAATCAAATTTTTGACTGAGTTTCTTAGACCATTTGCTAACTAATGGACTAGACCTCTTGAAAGACAAAGAAATGCCTATTACCAGGAAGCTTGATTGTATGCCAAATAAATCGGTCTAAACATTCTATGATTTGATTTTTCTTTTCTTTCTAAGCATAAATACTGCAAGAGGCTAGAGGAGAATGGATAAAAGAAGGTACAAATTTCTTGCAGAAATTGGTAAAAATCCAAATAAAATCTAAACAAACAAAAGAAAGGAAAAAAAAAAAAAATAAATAGAGAGAGGAAGAAGAAGAAAATTTTTCTTAAAATGCAAAAAAAAAAGAGCAAATATTTGGATGATTATTGTAATTAGACTCAGGTTAATAATTTATGCTAAAATTAATAAAATTAAAAAATATTGGATAAATTTGATAAAAAAATAATCTCTCTTCCTAAATAGTTTCCTTAAAGTGAAAAATGTTAGGTGGGAGACCCATAAATTGTGAAAATTTTTTAATATATCATTTTATTTTTATAGTTAATTTTCGCATAAAAAAAAATTAAAGACAACATATTAAATTTAATGAATAAAAAAAATTTATTTCCCTTTTTGCCAACTCAATTTTTTATTCTCTCTTCACTTTCCAACAAGAGAGAAAAGTAATTTCATTTCCATCATTCTCTCCACTCTCCTTTTCTCTCCTCACACTTTCTTTCCAATCATTTTTTCATGCAAAGAGTTCATTTTCCATCCCCTGCATTTCTCTCTATAACTTAGCTTCCGTTTATTCTTTTAAACTTGTGTCAAATTCTTCATAAGCTATGGGTAACGTCTTTTCAATTCAATGCGGTGATGCCTTGATCAGTCGTTGCTGGGATTGCGTTGCTGGACAAGCTCTTTATGTATGTCAGCTTGAAGACAATCTTCAAGAACTTGAGACTGCAAGAGATAAATTAAGAGAGCTGAGCAATGATGTGATGCGGATGGTCATCAGTGAGGAAACTCCACAAACAGTGCAGCTGGATCGAGTTGGAGGATGGCTTTCAAGGGTAGACGCTACCATTACTGAAGTTAATTCTCTCCTCAACAGAGCTACGCGAGAAAGACAGAAATTGTGTCTCGCAGGCTGTTGCTCCAAGAACTGTAAGTCCACCTACATGTTTGGGAAAAGCGTTTCCAGAAGCCTCAAACATGTGGTTGGTTTGATGAGCGAAGGTGAATTCAAAGAAGTGGTTATCAGGGCCCCTGCTGTCCAACTTCAAGCTAATCTCGAAGCTTTAAGGACTGCAAGACGAGAATTATGGGCTTCAAAGCAGGATGTGAAGCGGAAGGTTGACTTAGAGGAAGGACAACAAAAGAAGGCGCTGCAACAAGTTCTATTGTGGCTTTCGATGGCGGAAGCGATGATAACCGAAGCAGAGGAGCTCGAAAGAGATGGTCCACAACAAGTTCAGAAATTGCTAGCTGGAGATATTTCCAATTACATGTTCGTGGGAAGGGTCGCCAAAAAATTAGAAGATCTGATTGCGTTAAAAGCCAAAGGAGATTTTAAGGAAGTGGTTGAGAGGACACTTCCAGAACCAGTGGTAGTAAGAAATGTTAATCCAACAGTGGGCACTGAAACTACCTTAGACGAGGCATGGAGCTTCATCACGGGAGATCAGGTGGGAATTTTTGGCATATACGGTATGGGGGGAGTCGGTAAAACTACTCTCCTTACTCAAATCAACAATAGATTTGCCACTATATCTAATAATTTTGATGTTTTGATTTGGGCTGTGGTTTCTAAAGATTTGAAACTTGAGAAGATTCAAGAGCAGATTTGGAAAAAAATTGGCTTCTTGGATGAGAAATGGGAAAAGAAAAGCCTCCGTGAGAAAGCAGATGACACATTCCATGCATTGAGTAGAAAGAAATTTGTCTTATTGTTAGATGACATATGGCAACGAGTTGACCTTGAAGAAATTGGGGTTCCTCTGCCTACAAGACAAAACAGATGCAAGATAGTATTCACAACACGCTCTTACAGGGTAGGCAGGCAAATGGAAGCTGAAAAGATGATAAAAGTGAAACCTTTGGATTGGGAAGAAGCTTGGGCATTGTTTCAGAAGAAGGTTGGGGATATTGATCTTGATATTGTTCCTCTGGCTCAAGATGTTGCCAAAGAGTGTAGAGGATTGCCAATCGCTCTCATTACCATTGGTAGAGCCATGGCCAGTAGAATTACAAGGGAAGAATGGAAGCATGCTCTTAAGGTACTAAGAAGTTCTGCCTCAAGCTTACCAGTCATGGAGGATGAGGTATTTCAAGATATGGAGGTTGAGGTATTTGTACGATTGAAATTTAGTTATGATAGTCTGAGTAGTGATAAAGTTAAATCTTGTTTCTTATATTGTTCCTTATTTCCGGAAGACTTTGAAATTCACAAACGTGGATTGGTAGATTATTGGATTTGTGAGAATTTTGGTGATCGTAATGAGTCATATTCTATAATCGGTTCACTTGTTGGGGCATGTTTATTGGAAGAGCAAGGCGAACATGTGAAAATGCATGATGTGATTCGTGACATGGCTCTGTGGATAGCATGTAAATGTGAAAAAGAAAAGCATGAGTTTTTTATGGAAGCGGGTGCCCAATTAACTCAAGTACCAGAGGTTGGAAAATGGGAACGATCAAAACGGATGTCCTTGATGGCAAACTCCATTGAGAGAATCCATGAAGTTCCTAGATGTCCTCATCTTTTGACTTTATTTTTGAGTTATAATAATAATTTGTGGGTGATCGGTGATGGTTTCTTTCAGTTTATGGATGCACTAAATGTTCTGGACCTCTCATGCACTGATATGAGGGAATTGCCTGTGGAAATATCAAAATTGAACTCATTGCAATATCTTAATCTGTCAAGGACGCTGATAAGGCAATTGCCAGTTGAGTTGAAAATGTTGGTAAATCTGAAATATCTGAACTTGAATAATACCATCAATCTAAATATGATTCCAAGGGGAGTCATATCTGGTTTATCATCATTGCAAGTTTTGGAAATGTACAATGTTGATATTTTTGAGGTCCAAAAAGGGGAAGATAATATATTGAGGGAAGATAATATGCTAATAGAGGAGCTACAATGTTTGGAACACTTGAATGTATTAAGCAGCACAATAACAAGTGTCTCAGGTCTCCAGAGTTATGTCAACAGCCTCACATTACTCAACTGTACTCGAGCTCTAAGCCTTCAATTGTTTCCAGGTCCACAATCTCTCAACATTTGGTGGTTAGCAAATATGAAGAATCTAGCACTTATATATATAGTTGTTAGAAGTGATTTAGGAGAGCCGGATGTTGATGTTGTAATGGAAGAGATAGAAACACATGATGATGCAGGTGGAGGTCTAGGCAACTCAATGATCTCAAGGGAGACATGCTTTAACAGCCTTAATACATTGAATTTAATGGGAAGCCTCAGATTGAAGGATCTGACATGGATTATTCTAGCTCCAAATTTGACGGACTTGTATGTGGGCTACAACAAGCATATAGAAGAGATAATAAGTGCTGAAAAGTTAGATGATGTTCAAGTTGGGGATGAAAATTTCAATCCATTTTTTAAACTAGAATATCTCAACTTGGAAAATTTACCAGAATTGAAAAGCATTTATCCCAAAGCCTTGTCCTTTCCCTCTCTAAAACAAATCGATGTATATAAATGCCCACAGCTTAAGAAGCTGCCATTAAACTCGAGCAGCGCAAATGGAGGCAAAGTTAAGATTGAAGCAGAGGAACGATGGTGGAAAGATGTTGAATGGGAGGATGATTCTACTAAAACTACCTTTCTACCGTGCTTTGTGCCTTCTCGCCGTGGGTGTTGATTTTCACATTTGCTTGGTTTCCGTAGGTAATTGGTTTTTATTTTCAACTTGTTATTTCAATCTCCTTCTAATTCTTCCGACAAAAAAAAGCCCAATTCAGTTCTTTATTTTGCCACCTTGCATATTAATATATACTCTGGCTTTATTTTAGCATGTCTGCAAAACAATTTTAGCATTTTGCATTGACATGTTTTGATCATATTATTTCCTGGATCAAATGCTTGAAGGCTTTCGGTTTTATTGTTGAGTCTGACTTCCGATGAAATTTTTTAGGTGGCAGAGGATGATCTGGCAAACTATGGAGTGGTGTTGTTGGCCAAATCTTTTTTTTTTTTTTTCCCCCAATCTGGGTGCGTGGGTGGAGTTATTTTGTTGATATTGCGCATTCTCAAGTATCAGGACTGCAATTCTTGCGCATTTCCTATTACTGCATGTGTAGCTTTTTGAGATGTTTTCTTCAATTTTGTAACTTTCTGTCTCATCTTGAACTTGTTTTGTGTTTCATGAGTTGATTTGTTTTGCTCGAATTTGCTTTTTGTAGGAGAGAACAATAAAATTTCAGGTAAAATTATCATCCTGCGTTTAATTTGTTGTGACTGTTAATGATAAAATTATCAATAATTCATTTTATATGATCATACAGCCATAAACATTACTACTACTGATCATGCTAGCACTTTTTTAATATCTTCAACAATCACATATAGATATACATATCATTAATAATAATTAAAAATTTAGTATTCAGTCTTTCTATTTCAATCAATTATAGTCCAAATACAATATATAAACTAGTATAATATATTTTTCATATAAATTAGTTCTTCACAAATAATAATACTAACAATAATGAAAAAACAAATCTATCTATATATATATATATATATATAAATCCTATTTATATATTTCTCCACTCAAGCACCCGAGAGTATATTTTTAAATTTACTAAACTTCAAAAAAACTTTTAAATAAAATTAAAAATTTAAAACTATGCTAATTATTAAAGATTTAAAATCATGTTAATTAATTTTAAAATTCATAAAAATTAATACGTAACTCATAACTCATTAAAGATACTTAAAATAATCTATAAAAATTCAGAAAAATGTTGGAAAATAAAATTTTAACTTTGAAGCTTATTTTCTCTCTCTATAGTTTTGCTTAAAGGAAATAAAAAACACAGTTTAGACACATTTTGACCTTCAAAGTTTAGCACAAGACATCATTCTAAGAGTTTTTGTTGTGTGAGATCTATGAAATTAGTGAAAAATTGTTTTGAAAATTATGAAGTGTTTAATATTAGCTCAAGGAGTAATAAGGACGAGTCCGCCTCTCAGGAGAAATAAGGATGCCGTGTTTTTAGGCTTGAGTAAAGGAGTGATAAGGTGAATTCTGTAAATATTGTATATTTGAATGAGTCTTTGTGGTTGAGATTCTTTGGGTAATTCGTTCCCTTCCAAGTGATAGTCTTCATTATTTTTCTCCTCCTTTTCAAAGAACCTCTCATATTATTCTTTTATTTAAGCCGAATGTATATCACAATTGGATCATTGAGGTTTCACATTAATAAAATTACATCTTCTTCACTTTGTTATCTTGGTATCAGAGCCTCAACGATCTGCTCACCATGGCTTCTTCTCTGAATGTAGCCAATTTTGTTACCTTAAAGCTCAAACAATCAAACTATCCTCTGTGGAGAGAACAACTTTTGAGTTTAGCTGAAAGTCAGGAATTGTCGGATCATTTGGTTAATTGCTTTCCTGAAGATCGAAATTCGTTACCCCTCCCAATCCAATTCCGTAAAACTATCAACCACAAAGAATCGACATCTTCAAGGCGTGGCAAAAGTCCGATAGATTACTTCGTGGGTGGATCTATGGCACCCTTAGTGAGGAATCACTCGGACTTGTCATCGGACTAGAAACAGTTCATACTGTTTGGAGTGCATTAAAAGATGCATATGCACAAGATTCTCAAGAGAGGGAATTTACCCTCAGACAGCAATTGACCTATTTTCGCAAAGATGAAAATCGGTCCATCACCAACATCTCTGCGTTTGTTTAAAGAACTCGCGACAGCTTTAGCCGCTATCGGGAAAAAGTACCCGATGAAGAAAAAGTCTTTTGTCTCCTTACCGGTCTGGGACCGCAGTACGAAACGTTTACTATGAGGATGATTATACCAACTAGACCCAATTTTAATGAACTGGTCTCTCAACTTAAGAATTTAGACCACGGCAGTGTGGTTTTCCACACGTAACGAATCTGGTCTTGATCAAATTTCGCATGTGGCTTTTTATGGAAATCAACGAATTCATCCAAGAATTCCTTGAATCGCGCCCTAGATTTAATTCCCAAGGGCGTGGTTTTCAAGCCCGAAACGCATAAAACCCTTTTTCCAAACAAAGAGTCGTATTCTTCCCAACGGCGACCTCCCCGGTCGTAGAAGAATGACACCAGTGAACGAGTCGTATAAGAACGAAGTGTGCCAATACCGCAATGAGATGGTCACATCGCGAAGATTTCTTGGTGGATTCCACAAGAAAAACAAAGCACTCGCCAAGCTCTTTCGGCACTCACATTGATACCGATGTTGTAGATACCGATGGGTTGCGCACTCGTGCATCGAATCATATGACAGTAACAAAAATCTATTCCATAAACTTCCGACTATTATGGACTGATTCCATAACCATCGGTGATGGAACGCGTTTCTATCCATCGATGGTGTTGGAATGACGCCTATAGAAACGAAGCAAAATTATCACTTTCAAATGTCTTTCTGCTCTCGCTCTAAAAAGAATTTACTTTTTCAGAGGCCAATTAATGTGATGATTATCCTGTGAATTGTGAATTTTCTAATGTTTCTATTTCTAAGGATCGGCAGACGATGTGCATCGCTACAAGGGCCACGGAAAAATAACCTTTATATCTTGTCGTGAATCCAAAGCATATTTTTCCAATCGATTTAGGTCCGGAACAATGGACATATGGCATCAATGATTAGGACACCCTCAACCTTCTGCGATTTCTATTTTGTTTAATAAGAACCTTATTGATATTAAAGGTTCCTTGCATTCTAAATTTTTATGTGATAGCTGCCAATTAGGCAAATTGAGCAAATTTCCATTTAGTTTGTCTTCCAATAAAAGTACCACTGTATTTGAAAAAGTTCATTGTGATTTATGGGGACCAGCCCCTGTTTTATCTTTTGCCAAATTTAAATATTATGCTTGCTTGGTAGATGACTATTCTAAATACTCTTGGCTTATACCACTAAAGAAAAAATCGGATTTCTTTGTTGCTTATAAAGCTTTTGAACAGTTTGTGCTAAGACAATTTGGGAAGACCATCAAGGTTTTCCATTCCGATGGAGGAGGTGAGTTTTTGAATAATGCTTTATCTTCACATTTTCTTTCACAAGGTATTAAACATCAAGTGTCGTGTCCTCATACACCCGAGCAAACAGGTGCTGTCGAACGACGACACCGTTTTATTCGTGAATTAGGATTGACGATGATGTATCATAGTCATGTGCCATTGTCTATGTGGGTCGATGCTTTTCAAACTGCTGTTTTTTTAATAAATAGGTTGCCTACTTCTGTGCTAGGGAATGAAACACCATATTTTAAATTGCATGGAACTCATTTTGATTATAGCTCCCTACGTGTCTTTGGTTCTAAGTGTTTTCCATATATATGGGACACAAGAGGTCATAAGTTTGATCCTAAGTCTTGTTTATGTGTTTTTATAGGGTATAGTGAAAAACACAAAGGTTACAAATGTTTCAATCCCAAAACTAAGAAAATAATAATATCTCGACATGTGAGCTTTGATGAAAATGTTTTTCCGTATAAATCTGCATCTCCTAATAAAATGTTTGTTGACAAGCTTATGGATTCTTGGTTACCATCTGCTGAGATTACTGATTTTCCACTAAGTTCTGAAGAAAGTGCAGGTCCAGATGTATTACCAGTTCCTATACCAGCAACACATGACAATCGGACTATAGGAGATCATGAAACAGAATCTGATCCTACAAGTGAGTCTCCACTAGCAGCTCATCATTCACACTGATCTTTATTCAAGATGACGGATGCATCTAGAACAGTGAACAGAGCATTGTCTCCACCTCCATTGTTTTTGTCAAATAGAGTTGAAGACACAATTCAAAATTCCTTAGCAGCAGAGGACGTTGTTGGTAAACAAGTTGCTGCAATTGAATCAGACTCGGTGTTTTTGTCATCTCCAACTAATACTCATGTACCTGGTACTTCTATGATTGATGGTACTGTAATCAGTCTACCAACAGTTCATACGGATCAAGAAGAGTTGCTTCCTGAAGTCTGTTCATCATCTTTGGCTGAAATATCAGCTGAACAAGTTCAGGACGAAGCATTGCAGCCTCGACATTCGATGGTCACCAGGTCACAGTCCGGAATAGTTAAGCCAAACCCAAAGTATGCTTTACATGTGTCTATATCTCCTGATATACCTCCTGAGCCTAAAACTGTTAAGAGTGCTCTTGCACATCCAGGTTGGAAACAGGCTATGATAGAGGAGTATCAAGCTTTACAGTCAAACCACACTTGGGAACTTGTTCCTAGACCAGCGCATGTAAATATAATAGGGTGTAAGTGGGTTTTTAAAGCTAAAATAAATTCTGATGGGCATTTGGATAGATTGAAAGCTAGACTAGTTGCCAAGGGGTTTCATCAACTAGATGGTGTTGATTACACCGAAACCTACTCCCCTGTTATTAAACCAGGAACCATACGCTTAGTTCGTTATTTGGCTTTAGTGAAAAATTGGCCAAGTCGCCAATTAGACGTGAAAAATGCATTTTTGCATGGATTTATAATGAAGATTTATATATTGATCAGCCTCCTTGAATGAAAGATCCTAATTATACTAAACATGTTAGCAAATAACAGCGAGCATTGTATGTTTTAAAACAGGCACAGAGAGCCTGGTTTAAAAGGATGAGTATGAATTTAATTGATTATGGTTTTTTGCGCTTTAGTGATCCATCCTTGTTTGTCATGCATACATCGACAGTGTATTGGTTTTATTAATTTACGTGGATGATATGTTGTTAACAGGATCGTCTATGGCTCTAGTTCGTAATTTTTGCAGGTCTTAAGCAAGGAGTTTTCCATGAAAGACCTTGGGCCATTGCATCATTTTCTAGGCATTCAAATTCAATCGACTGACTCTGGGTTACAATTGAATCAAACCCGTTATGCCTATTCAATTTTGGAAAGAGCTCAGATGGTGGATTGTCAACCGATGCCCACTCCACTTGTTCAAATGACACGATCTTTATTCTGACCGACACGATGGTGATCCCACCTTCTTTCGAGGGCTTGTGGGTTCGTTCTGATGATTTGACACTAACCCGACCGGATTTGTCCTATAGTGTCAACTATATTTCTCAATTCATGCACGTCCAACTTTGTCTCACTTAAAATATGTTCGTCGTATATTACGCTATCTCAAAGGAACAATACATTTTGGCTTATTTTTTAAAAAAGATACCTCACTTGTTCTTAGTGCATTTTCTGATGCAGACTGGGCCGGATGTCCAACCACACGACGGTCTACTACAGGCTACTGTACTTTTCTTGGTTGCAATATCATTTCCTGGTGTGCCAAGAAACAACACACTGTTGCGCGTTCTAGCACCGAGGCCGAGTATCGTTCCATGGCTCACATCGCACCGAGCTTACTTGGCTTGGATATCTCTTACAGACTTGCAAATCTATCCCAAGCGCCCATTTTATATGGTGATAATCTTAGTGCACTACATTTAATACCAATCCAAAGATTACATTCACGCATAAGCATGTTGCTCTTGACTATCACTATGTTAGAGAGCGTGTTGCTCAAGGGGTTTTGATCACAAGATACATTCCTCAAAGATATCAAATCGCTGATATATTTACGAAGTCCATGACAAAGGCTCGCCTAGCACAATTTCGACGCAAACTATGTCTCCACCCTGGACATAGTTTGAGGGGGGATATTAGCTCAAGGAGTAATAAGGACGAGTCCGCCTCTCAGGAGAAATAAGGATGCCGTGTTTTTAGGCTTGAGTAAAGGAGTGATAAGGTGAATTCTGTAAATATTGTATATTTGAATGAGTCTTTGTGGTTGAGATTCTTTGGGTAATTCGTTCCCTTCCAAGTGATAGTCTTCATTATTTTTCTCCTCCTTTTCAGCAACCTCTGTTATTATTCTTTTTATTTAAGCTGAATGTATACTGTCAATTGGATCATTGAGGTTTCACATTAATAAAATTACATCTTCTTCACTTTGTTATCTTTTAATACCAACTTCAAGCTGATCTTGAAGCTTTAAAGTCTGCAAGACAAGAATTATGGGCTTTGAAGGAGGATGTGAAGCGGAAGATTGACTTGGAGGAAGGACAACAAAAGAAGGCGCTGCAACAAGTTCAGTTGTGGCTTTCGAAGGCGGAAGCGATGATAACCGAAGCAGAGGAGCTCGAAAGAGATGGTCCACAACAAGTTCAGAAATTGCTAGCTGGAGATATTTCCAATTACATGTTCGTGGGAAGGGTCGCCAAAAAATTAGAAGATGTGATTGCGTTAAAAGCCAAAGGAGATTTTAAGGAAGTGGTTGAGAGGACACTTCCAGAACCAGTGGTAGTAGGAAATGTTAATCCAACATTGGGCACTGAAACTACCTTAGACGAGGCATGGAGCTACATCACGGGAGATGAGGTGAGAATTGTTGGCATATACGGTATGGGGGGAGTCGGTAAAACTACTCTTCTTACTAAAATCAACAACAGATTTGCCACTATATCTAATAATTTTGATGTTGTGATTTCGGCTGTGGTTTCTAAAGATTTGAAACCTGAGAAGATTCAAGAGCAGATTTGGAAAAGAATTGGCTTTTTGGATAAGAAATGGAAAAAGAAAAGCCTACGAGATAAAGCGGAAGACATATTTCATGCACTGAGTTGAAAGAAATTTGTATTATTATTAGATGACATATGGCGGCGAGTTGACCTTGTAGAGATTGGGGTTCCTCTACCTACTAGACAAAACAGATGCAAGATAGTATTCACAACACGCTCTTGCAGAGTAGGCGGGCAAATGAAAGCTGAAAAGATGATAAAAGTAGAACCTTTGGCTTGGGAAGAAGCTTGGGCGTTGTTTCAAGAGAAGGTTGGGCATATTGATTTTGATATTGTTCCTCTGGCTCAAGATGTTGCTAAAGAGTGTAGTGGGTTGCCAATCGCACTCATTACCATTGGCAGAGCAATGGCCAGTAAAATTACAAAGGAAGAATGGGAGCATGCTCTTGAGGTACTTAGAAGCCCTGCCTCAAGCTTACCAGGCATGGAGGATGAGGTAATTCAAGACATGGAGGTTGAGGTATTTGTAAGATTGAAGTTTAGTTATGACGGTTTGCTTAGTGATAAAGTTAAATTTTGTTTCTTATATTGTTCCTTATTTCCGGAAGAGTTTGAAATTGAGAAAGATGACTTGGTACATTATTGGATTTATGAGAATTTTTGTGCTCGCAATGAGGCATATTCTATAATTGGCACTCTTGTTGGGGCATGTTTATTGGAAGAGAAAGGCCGACATGTGAAAATGCATGATGTGATTCGTGATATGGCTCTGTTGATAGCATGTAAATATGAAAAAGAAAAACATAAGTTTTTTGTGGAAGCGGGTGCCCAATTAACTCGAGTACCAGAGGTTGGAAAATGGGAAGTATCAAAGCGGATGTCCTTGATGGCAAACTCCTTCGAGAGAATCCATGAAGTTCCTAGATGTCCTGATCTTTTGACTTTATTTCTCAGCGATAATCGTAATTTGAGTGAGATCAATGATGGTTTCTTTCAGTTTATGGGTACACTAACTGTTTTAGACCTATCAAGTACTAATATCAAAAAATTGCCGGTAGGAATATCAAAATTGAACTCATTGCAATATCTTAATCTGTCATGGACGTTGATAAGTCAATTGCCAATTGAGTTGAAAATGTTGGTAAATCTGAAATATCTGAACTTGGTGGGTAATTTCGAGCTAAATATGATTCCAAGGGGAGTCATATCCAGTTTATCATCATTGCAAGTTTTGAAAATGTACAACTTTGGTTTCATTTGGGTCGAAAAATTGGAAGATAATATATTGAGGGAAGAGAACATGCTAATAGAGGAGCTGCAATGTTTGGAACACTTGAATGAATTGAGCAGTACAATAAGAAGTGTCTCAGATCTCCAGAGTTATGTCAACGCCCACACATTAGTCAACTTTACTCGAGCTCTATGGCTTAATTTGTTTCCAAGTCCACAATCTCTCAACATTTGGTGGTTGGCAAATATGAAGAATCTAGAAGATATGGTTATAATTGGTGGAAGTAATTCAGAAGAGTTGGGAGTCAATGTTGTAATGGAAGAGATAGAAGCACATGATGCAGGTGGAGGTCTAGGCAACTCAATGATCTCAAGGAAGACATACTTTAATAGCCTTCATACATTGACTTTAGGGGGAAGCCTCAGATTGAGGGATCTGACATAGGTTACTCTAGCTCCAAATTTGACGTGTTTGAATGTGCAAGTGAACGAGCATATAGAAGAGATAATAAGTGTTGAAAAGTTAGATGATGTTCAAGTTGGGGATGAAAATTTTAACCCATTTTTTAAACTCCAAGTGCTCAGGTTGCTTTTTTTACCACAACTGAAAAGCATATATCCCAATGCCTTGTCCTTTCCCTCTCTAGAAAAAATCGAAGTAAATGAATGCCCACAGCTTAAGAAGCTGCCATTAAACTCGAGCAGCGCAAATGGAGGCAAAGTTGAGATTAGAGCAGAGGAACAATGGTGGAAAGATGTTGAATGGGAGGATGATTCTACTAAAACTACCTTTCTACCGTGCTTTGTGCATGCTCGCTACCATTGGTAATTGGTTTTCATTTTCAACTTTGTATTATTTCGTATTGACATATTTTGATCGTATTATATCTTGCATCAAACGCTTAAAGGCTTTCAAAATTATTGTTGAATGTGATTTCTAATGCAATTTTTTTTTTTTGGCAGGGGATGGGCTGGCAAACTATGGAATGGTGCTGTGAGAGCAAATGCTGCATTTGGCTTTGGATGCTGTGTTGGTGGATGTGTTACAGCCAAATGGAGTGATTTTGGTACTCAAGTATCAGGACTGCAATTCTTGCGCATTTTCTGTTACTGCATGCGTAGCTTTTTTGCTTTGATTTTATTTTGAGATGTTTTCTTCGAGTTTGTGCCCAGTCAATGCCTTCTACCTGAAATTAAAGTTGAGTTTGCTTAGTATAAGTTCATTTTATGTTTGGTCTGAATTTTGCATATCATTTTAGGGATGGGTCCTTAGATACATATATTCCATGTATATTTGTGCTCTTTATTTTTCTATAATCAAAAGCTTATTATAACCTTTGCCTCTGGTTTGAGAAATTAAGCTTCTTCACTTGAAATCTTGAAAATTTACGTACAAATCCACATGATTATATTATATTATATTATATTATATTTTTTAGATGCACTGTTTAATCTGGGATAGCCTTAGCTCAATCTAAAACTCTAAAATTAATAATCACTAATCTGATAAGTCTAGCTATTATTTAAATATAAGATTGGGTATCATATTTATATTTTAAAACTATGAATTTTTTGAATTTAATTGATTGCAAGCTTTTTGTGTTTGTATCACGTAATATATGAAAGAATTTTCATTTGTAATTAATATGTAAATATGAATTTTATATATCTAATAATAAATTTATCAATAATTTATTTTATATAATCATACAACCACTAACATTACTGCTTACTATTGATCAAGCTAGCATTTATTTTTAATATCTTGAATAATAATAATAATAATAATAATAATAATAATAATAATAATAATAATAATAATTTAGTATGGAATCATTTCAATTCCATCTTTCTATTTCAATCAATAATAATAATTTAATAATAATAATTTAGTATGGAATCATTTCAATTCCATCTTTCTATTTCAATCAATAATAGTTCAATTACAATATATAAATAAAAATATTTTTGACTCAAAATAAACTAATTTCCTCTAAAAACACATTTTTAATATAAACTAATTCTTCACAAATAAAAAAAAAATCCATGAAAATTCACCAATTAAAAAGAAATTCCTATTTCTATATTTCTCCGCATCAAACGCCTAATATAATATTATATTTTAAAATTCATTAAACTTTAATACAATTTTAAATAAAACTAAAAATCTAAAATTATGCCAATCAATTTTAAAAATTCATAAAAATTAATATACATAACTTACTTGAGAGTGGGTTGATAACTTCATTATGATTTTCTGAACTGGTAATTTCATTCCATGAGTACGTTAATAATAATAATAATAATAATAATAATAATAATTTTTTCTTATCATGGAATTATTAAGCATTTTATTTTATTATTTTGGTTAGAGTGTAATGATAGTACATATTTCTCATTTTGAGGATATTAAAATTTGATAAATTTCATATTGGACTCGTAAAAAGACTATGGAGTAAAACAATATTAGATTACCAATAAGTGGAGTATGTTTTTTATCGATTGACCAACTCAAATAATGTTTTAATACAATCAATTCTTTTAAATCAAGATAATTATAATTATCTTTTGCGTTAATTTATCTTAAATTTTCTTATGCAAAATAAGAGTAGTAAGAAATTGTATACCTCATATTTATATTTCACCTCAATTTAATGAAAGTTTTATCTTTTATTTTCTAAAAAAAAAATTTAATTAATCTTTTTTTCTAATCCAATTAAAAATTTAATTAAAAAATATTATCTTTTAGTATAATATAAGATTTTTAGAGTTGAAATTCAAAAATATTTAAACAAAAAGTTGATTTTACTTGAAGTATTAATATTTAAATTTTTTTTAATAATAATTGATATAATTTTGTTTTTGATAATACATCATTTAATTTTCAATTTTAAAATAAGTTAATTAATAGATTATTTTTATTATTTTCTAAATTAGTTATCATATATCAATAAAAGGAAAAAAAAGTAAAAAAAAAGCACATATATCATATGGAATTATCATTATTAAAATTCTTAAAATTTAAATATAAAAAATATTTTTAAAAATAATTTTTAAATTTTATAAATAATATATATATTAAAAAAATAATTCACTTTTTCTTAATCTAACTGCAAATGTTAAAAAATCATTATTTTTTTACTATAAAATAAGATTTTAGTAATTAAAATTTAAAAATATTTAAATAAAAAATTAATTTTTAATATGATAAATTAATTTTTTATATAAAAAATAAAAATAAAAGACTCAGTAATTAAAAGCTAATTCAATCACATATAGATGGCCCTCGAAAGCCTCCGTTAAATGATAAGCCATATTTGAAATAGCAAACGTTATATTTTAAAATTAATTACATGACACTCATAATATTCAATACAGACGAAACGTCATATTTTGTTTGAAATAGTAAACTGATTAAATTGAGTAGTTTGAGATTATTTTAAAATAAAAATATTTTGAATTTTATTTTATAAATTTAATTATTTTAATATAAA